>NC_041381.1:355924273-355934451 GCF_002162155.2 Triticum dicoccoides | reverse complement strand
CCCTCCACTCCATTCACTCCACCAAAGCCGCCCTCCCCGCCACGCCGATACGTCGGTGCCGCGGTTCGTCGAGGGGACGCACGGCGATCCTCTCGCTCCCACAGTACGCTCTTGTAGACTGCCGTCCTCTAGTCGCGCCGCCACCGCTAGCTACGTTCTTGTGGAGGCGCACGGCGGTCAGCGCCGCCACCGCTGGCGACGTTCGTGTGGATATGCACGGCGGTCAGCTTCTCCCACGGTACGCACATTCTAGACCGAGGCCCCGTTCATGTCGGTGTAGCGCTGAATGTTAGCTGATAGACGCTGTTAATCTCACTGTTTGCCGAAGTAGTTTACAGTCAATATGCTCTGCTTAAGAAGCTTCCTTGCCTTGTTCTGCACTCAATCTGCTTAGCTGAGATGGCATGCCAAGGCCGATTAGTTGCTAAAATATCCTGCCATATATTTATTGTGACATAGATTGCCATGGTCTAGTAGCCAATCTGTTAGGTGAAATAGCTCTACACCATTTTATAATCGATCTTTGTTGCTGCGATGGCCTTCGATAGTTTGATGGGTGTGTGCTCGGCCTCATTGACTGCTGAAACAGCCTGCGATAATTTAGCACTCAAATCTGTTTGCTGAATTAGCTTTACATATATTCGTTACTTAGATCTGCTCGTCCAAATATCTTGTCATAGCTTTAGACATCGACCTAGGTATTTTTTTCTGGACTTCATAAAAAGCATATATGTTTTTCCTGTAATATCTAGTAGAAGAACTAATTTGTATGTCTAATAGATGGACAGGACTTGGATAACTTTTGCTCGAAGATTCTCCACTGCATATGTCAAGGGGGTTGAAAACTTCATGAACTTTATCATAGCTGAGTATGGTGGTCCGAAATCAGATGTGCTCTGCCCGTGTAGCAGTTGTATGAATTCAGTTAGAAGACCGCAGTCAACTATGCAAAATCATCTACACTTGTATGGGATGTTGGTCACATATACTAGGTGGGTTCATTGTCGGCGTTCTGGGAACATGGGTCCCCAGACTTGCCTGCCTGCATCCTGCAGCGTGGCTCAAGCAGAGGCCCAGTGCGGCCCATCTTCATCAACTCAAGCTCAAGACCCTCGCGAGGGGCCAAGCCCCGCGGGGCGGACGACGCAAGGCTTCCTCAAGAACAGCCTCACCAGGCAGGCTCGCGAGGAGGCGGAGATATCGAGGCAGGGATACCTCGCGAGGTGCTCGTGACACAAGCCGTGACGATCAAGACCAGGCGGGCGCCAGGCGGGCGCCAGCCTGCGCAGTGTCCTCGTTTCCTCTTTGGTGCAAAGGGGGCAAGTGCAAGCACGGAGTACCGAGGCATCAAGCAAAGGTTACCATTTCGGTGCAACGAGACCAAGGCCAGCGGAGCGGCAGGATGGAGGTCACCGTGGAGCCCAAGACGGCGTCATCGCCGGTGCCTTTGGCAGTCGAAGACCAACTTTAGTCAGGATAACTTGTACTAGATGTTCCCCTTCAAAATGGCCGTTGTTGGCTCCCTTCCCGCTCAATATTTGGGAAGAGGACCAGGGCCTCTATAAATAGAGATATACCACCGTAGAGAGGGGATCGGATACAGAGATCACTTCGTCTAGAGCCTAGAGAGATCCACCCATGCAGCGCACCGCACTAGCCCAAGAACACCTCTCGCAAGGCTGTTCTTCCTCTGTATGTTCATCATCAGCCCCTGAGGCAATCCACCACACCACAAACTAGAGTAGGGTATTACACGACAACGGTGGCCTGAACTAGTATAAACCTTGTGTCCCTTGTGTTGCTCATCGTGTAGCTTAGATTCTCAGCGAGGCGTTGGGACGCGGATCGGTAGGGGAAGATCTTCATGCGCATCCCAGAGTTCGAACCTTAAGGGTTTTGCCGGAACCCGATATCCAACATTCATCATGGTGAAACTATGAACGTCAGTGTTATTGACTACGTGGAAGCAGCAGATCAGCATCTTGATCTCCCTAATGCTCAGGTGGAAGAGGAGGAGGAGGTGGTGGTGGCGGAGCCAGTGAGTTTGACCAACATTGAAACAATGCTACGAAATGCTCATGCATTCCATGAACTTTCACCTGCAGAAGAAAAACAGTGGGCCCGCATGTTGGAACAATGCAACGTGGCTGTCACCCCAGGAAATAAGCTGTCAGTATTCACAGCTATTGTCACCTTTCTTCAGGTGAAGACATCTGAGCGGATGACCAACAAATCATTCGATGCGATGTTGGCTGCTTTCCGCAATCTTTCCCAGATGCGTCTGAGCTGCCACACACCTACAGTAAAATGAAGAATTTCCTTCGTGCAGTTGGAATTGGATATGATATGATCCATGTTTGTAAGAATAATTGTGTTCTGTTCCGGAAAGATTGAAAGATGGTGATGCTATGAAGAGGATTCCTCATAATGTTCTGAGACATTTTCCAATTATACCAAGATTGCAGAGGTTGTTTCATGATGCTGAAACAAGAGAGGATGTACTATGGCATTCTAGGAACCAGGAGTACAGAGATCAGAATGTAATGAGACATCCATCTCATAGTAGTGAGTGGAAAAGCTTCAATCATAAACACAAAAAGTTTGTTGCTGACCCGAGAAACATTAGACTTGGCTTAGGTTCTGATGGATTTAACACATTTGGCCACCAGAGCGCCACATATAGCATGTGGCCAGTGCTTGTTATCCCTTACAACATGCCTCCAAATGTCTGCACCAAAGAATCAAACTACATGATGGCATTGCTCATCCCAGGTCCAAAAAGTCCTGGAAAGGATTTTGATTTGTTCATGGAGCCTCTTGTGGAGGAACTTCAACAGCTATGGAGGGGTGTTCTCACTCGAGACCTATATAGCAGCCCACCAGCTGATTTCTTTCTACGTGCTGTTATAATTTGGTGCATCCATGATTATCCGTCTTTGGGCATTATGTCAGGGCGAACGACACATGGTTACAATGCATGTGTTCACTGTGATAGGAATCTGTTGTCATACAGAATACTTAGCAAGATCTGTTACATTGGACACCGCCATTTCCTTGCCAAGGACAAGCCGCATCCTAGAAAATACCGAAGACATGTGTTCAATGCAAAGCATGAAAACCATGATATGCCAAAGAGGCTCACCGCCGATGAGTTGCAAGTGGGATTAGAGAAGGTCAGGCATATTACACCAGGAAACCATACTGGTAATGGTAGCGGGAAAAGGAAGCGTGGCAGGGCAGAAGAGAGATTATTGTTTACCCACAGGTCCACTTTGTGGGACTTGGAGTATTGGAAAGATTTGGATCTGAGGCATAATCTTGATGTGATGCACATCGAGAAAAATATATGTGACAGCATTATCAGCACACTTCTTAATATTGAAGGCGAGACAAAAGATACCTTAAAATCTAGGATTGATTTGACACACCTGGGTATCAGACAGGATTTGCAGGTGCAAGATGAAGGTAAACTACGGGATATGGCACCAGTTGTGTACGTCTTGGACAAGGTAAAAAGAAAAGAATTCTGTGAGGTCCTGTCATGTGTGAGATTCCCACATGGATTTGCTTCCAACCCTGAAAGGAGAGTCAGTGCAGATGTAAAAAAGGTACAAGGGTTGAAAACTCATGACTGCCACGTCCTACTTCAAAGGGTTTTACCTGTTATCCTTAGAGGATTGGGCCGCCCTAACTTATATAGAGCAGTTGCAGAGCTGGGACAATTCTTCAGGGAACTCTGCAGTAGAAATATCAGGATAGATGCTTTGGAGCGTCTTAGAGACAAGATACCAACTATCCTATGCGGCCTTGAGAAGATATATCCTCCAGCCTTCTTTGATGTGATGGTGCATTTGGCTGTTCATCTACCTAATGAGGCACTACTTAGAGGTCCAGTACAGTATGGCTGGATGTACCCTATTGAAAGGCGGCTAGGCACTTTCAAGGGCTATGTTAGGAACAGAGCTAGACCCGAGGGTTCCATTGCAGAGTCCTACATTGCTACAAAAGCGTGGACATTCTGCTCAAAATACATTGAAACAGCTGATCATCTTAGCAAAGAGGTGGGTGAAGACAATCCCGGGCTCAATGTTTTCGATTATTCTATTCGAGTTACAGGGAAGAGTCGACAATAGGACAAACCTAAAGATTTGGACAAAATGGTTTGGTATGTGTTGAATAACTGTCCTGAGATACTACCTTATATCAAGTAAGTGCAGTACTACAACTTATACATCGTAATCTACTAAACTTGCAACACATTCTTATATATTTAGATGTTTGACGTGATCACTATATTGTGCAGCATCTACAAAAAGGAGTTACTGCCGCAAAATCCAAGAAACATTGACAAACTAGTTATGGCAGGATTTGCGAAACGGTTCAAGAGCCATGTAAGATTTTGAATTGCACTGTCAGTTTTTTAATATATTGAGTACATAAGATGATTAGCTTGTCTATTTTCTAACCATAGGTTAAGAAGATGCGGGAGGATGGGCAGGCAGTTGATGATGCCCTTTACTCACTAGCAATGGGTCCTGATACTCGGGTAAGACATTATGAATCTTGTGTTGTTGGAGATGTGCGCTACAACACCCTTGCACGAAACGAAGGCATGAAGACACAAAACAGTGCCATCATGAGCACGGATACGTATGACAAAGAGACAACTGAAATGTATGCTAACATAACAGACATTGTTCAGTTGGAGTATATCTCCAGTTTTGAGGATCATCGGTGTGTGGTTCTGTTGTGTTGTCGTTGGTATAACCTGTTTTCCAGGATTGCAAAATCCAGAGCTGATGATTATTTCAAATCCATCAATGTCAAGGCGGCGTACCAGACCAACGAGCCTTTTATTTTGGCAAATCAAGCAACACAGATATTTTTCTTGGAAGACACATTTGCACGTAGCGATGACTGGAGAGTATTGCAAAGGTTTGAGCAGAGGAATTCGTTTAATGAAGTTGCACAACAAGATGATGCTTACACTGCTCCTGATGTACAAGATAACACAGATGTTCCTAATATCTTTGAGAACCATCACATTAATGACGCCGGCAAAAAGATTGCCTATCGTGTTGTGGTCATACAAGAGTTGATCACGAAGAAGCCAACATTCGAGGACGTTGAGGAAGAAGAAGAAGAAGATGACACCATGGGGAATTACGATTCAGACTGATACACATGGTGAAGATGTTGACGCTGCTGATGCGGATGATGATTACATTGCTTTTGTCATATTTGCCTGTCAGAAGATGTTTTTTTATCTACTATGTGAAATTGTGTTTGCTATGACAACTCAAACCTGATGAACATGTTGTTTAGTATTTTTCTATAAGAACATCACTTGTTATGTATGCTGATTTGTGTTTGGTGATTGTATGACAACTAAAACATGATGATATTATTGTTTAGTTGTACTCATATTTGGCTGTGAAACTTGAATTTGATGACATAGTTTGCTGTTGGACTGCAATTTTCTCGACGTCTTCGAATGAGAACAAAGCTGACCCGACAGGGCCTCTGTTATTTATTTATTTATGAGCAAAAGGGGATACCCCATGATTTCCGTTAATAGAAATCATTGGATGTTCACAACACTAAGCCCAGCCTCCTAGACAGGTTGCATTCATTACTAGTTTCAGCAAAGTGCTCATGTCATAGCACCACTGAATACATCATGAGTGCTACATACATTGCAAATAAAGAGACAATCATCCTACAGAGCACATCAATTTTGCCCATTATCTTCACAAGCTCTTTCATCTCCTCATTGCTGTCAAGGTCGTTCAGCAGCTGTTGCTTGGCCATGATCAGAGGCACTGCATCTTTAACCTTCTGCTCTGCATCTTCCTCTTCTACCGTTCCTTCAGTTACTTGTCCAACACCCCAGCCTGCTAGTATTGGGATTCCTATGCTAACCAAATAATCAGCATAGTTGCATTCCCCCACATCAGCAACTTCCTAGAAATACAAATCACACGAATCTTCCCTTTTCTGCACAAATCAAATTCGAAGATCATCAACCAAACTATTAAAAAAATCAGCAACTGAAAGCAGCAGAACAACACTTAAACATATTATTACCCCATGATTTGGGCACTTGTAGAAGACTCGGCCAGGGTTGAGGATTGTGGTTGAGACGCGACGGATGACTCTGCGTGATTTGCAGCAGTGGCACCACACCAATGGCAGCGGGTTGCGATGAGCAATCGGCTGCGGTGCGCGTGCCGGCAGGGGTGTGATGAGACCCACAGGCGATGGTACGGGTGGCGACTTGGTGGATATCTGGTTGTTGCCTGCTGAAGAGTGGGTGGACGAGCAGCCAGCGTACATGGTTGCTGCGACCAGAGCATCTGATGCTAGGCAGAGTAAGTAGAGAAAAGGAGAAGCGAATGTTGGATATGTCAGTTTCATTACTTGCAGAGTAGCATAGCACCATATATAGTCATAGTCTAGGTTTGGATTCGAACCAGCTACAGGAGCACATCTGTCTTTTTCTAAAACTCGGCAGCGTCTCTTTACTGGTACACTAGCTTGTTCTGTACGCCTTCCCAAGTCTTTGATTTTCTTTCCCTTTTTTGCGAGGAAGGAAGGATGAAAAAATTGAGTGTTCCTGGGACTCGAACCCAAGACCTCTCGATTGAAAACCAAGGGTGCTAGTCACTTATGTGGCGAACGTTCCCTGTGAGGAGGACGCCAGACGAACGCATTTTCCTCGCAGTTTTAGTTGCGACACAAGATCGAACGGTCGCAGTTTCGGGAATGTTATCAGGCCAACGAGCCCAGATTTTCTTTTCTTCCCATATATAAAAAGGTATGCTACTTGGTGTCGGCTTGTCAACAAATGATTGTGCCAACCTTGACCGTTGGATTGACATTCAACGTATGTCGTGTTTCTTCAGTCTCTTCTTCCTTGAGCCGCCAAAGCCAAACCAGCACTGGCGGGACCGCCTGCTCCCGCCTCCCACGGCTGGTTGTGCTGCCGCGCACGCATCATGGCCACATCGCACCCTAAAACTCTGCGCATCTTCCCGGGCTCCTGTTCGTTCCCGTCCGAGGCCTCACCATCGTCCTATGCCTTGGTTCGCTCGCCGCGGCGCCGCCCTCCAGTGTTGTCAACATGGTCAACAACCGAGAGGAATAAGGAGATGACTGTACATGGTGAGGATGACAGTAGGGACCCAGCAGCACGCGCAGTATTTTTGTTTTTTCAAGACGGAGAAGGGTATCAACTGGGTTGTGTGGGACCCGTGGCCCATCTAGCCCAGGCTTTTATTTCATATGTTTAGCACATGACCAGCCCAGTTTGTTTTTTTTTCCTTTCTAAAAATGGCTAGCCAGCTATTTTTTTTTGCAGAATAACCAACGTAGGCCTACTTGCTTTTCTACGCCCTGCTGGGCTGGAAATCTTTCAAGACGAGGAGGGATGCATTTTTCCCAGAAAATGGGCTATAAGTAATAAGAAATGGGCTATAAGTAATAATAAATGGGCTGTAAAATGAAAAAATACATCAAACATGCAATTAGTTCCAAAATACTGTTTTATTTCAAATTTTGATATTTTAAATTTCATTGTTTTTGTGCGGGTAAAATTTCATTGAATTTAAATTAAAGTATATTTAAATTTAAAATTAATTTGAATCTAGCTAGATATTTCGGGATGTATGCTTTTTGGGACAGATTTGGAGGCTGACTTGTGGGTCTACTAGGTTGACGTGTACTTTGGCTTTGTCAACTTAGTCCACAAACGATTCTAGTAGCAGTGACCGTTGGATGTTAATCCAATGGCGGTGCTGCTTCTTCAATATCTGATCTTCTTACTCCAGCCGCCCAAACCAGCTCCGGTGGGACTGCCTGCTCCCGCCTCCCGTGGCCGGCTGTGCTGCCGCACAGGCCGCACCTCCCGACCCTACTTCATTGCTGGCTAGGCCATTCCTCAACTCACCCACACCTCCTGTTATTTTCCGGCGATGGCAGCCGGACCAGTAAACCCTTGTACTCCCCACCGCATGGGCAACCTTTGCCGAGTCTTCCCCGGCTCCGTGTTGTTCCCTTCCCAGGCCTCGCCGTCGTCCACCGCCATGGTGCTCTCGGCACCGTCTGGTCAACGTGGTCAACGAACGACATCCATCGGACGTGGACTGTACATGGAGAGGCTGACAGCTGGGTCCACGGCCGCACACAAGGAAATGCCTCCTTATTACACGAAAAATAATGATTCCTCCACCTGACAGCTGGGACCCACCGGAAGGGCCTCTTATTTCGCGAAAAAAACGTTCCCCCCGCTAACAGGTCGGACCCACTAGCTATATCTTCGCACGCAAGGAAGTGCCTCCTTATTACGCACAAAAAAATGAATACCCCCTGCTAGCTGGGACCCACCATAGTGGGAGGATGACTTGTTGGCCAACTAAGTTGACGGGGATGGAGGGCTTTGTCAACTTAGTCGATATGAACGATTCTAGCTCCAGTGACCGTACAATGTCCATCCAACGGCCGTAGTGCTTCTTTAACTTCTGGTCTTCTTGCTCCAGCCACCCAAACCAGCGTCGGTCGTGCCGCGTGCTCCTACCTCCCGTGGCCGGCTATGATGCCGTGGGGGCCTCACCGCCCCCTACTACTCCCACCGCTGGCCAGGCCATCCCTCTACTCACCCACACCCCCTGTCATTCTGCGGCGACGACAGCCTCACACCGCAGCCAAACCTGTGAACCCTCGTATTCCTCTCCGCGCGGGCTTCCACTACCGCGTCTTCCCCGGCTCCGCGTCGTCCCCTTCCTAGACCTCACCGTCGTCCACCGCCCTGGTGCTCTAGGCATGGCGTGGTCAATGTGGTCAAGGAACGACTTCCATCGGAAGAGTACTATACGTGGATGGACTGACAGCTGGGTCCACGGAGGCCGCAAGGAAGTGCCTCCTTATTACGCGCAAAATAATTATTCCTCCACCTGACAGTAGGGACCCACCAAACAGGCCAGCGTATTTCGCGAAAAAAATGTTTCCCCCTTGACTGTTGGGACCCACCAGCTACATCTTCGCACGCAAGGAAGTGCGTCCGGGCAAAAAAACGATTCGCCCCCCTGACTATTGGGACCCACCAGCTACATCTTCGCACACAAGGAAGTGCCTGACAGTCGGGACCACCTGGTCGAAGCGTACGTAGCGTTGTCATTCTAGTCACGAACGTGTATGTACATACTAGTCGATGTAGAGGCGCACACGTGTCTTAGTAGAGGCGCGCACGTGTCATAGTAGAGGCGCGTACGTAGCATGTACACGTACGTACAACAGCCAGGGTGCAAGAAAGAAAATACGGCCACGTACGTACATACGGGCAGGGTCTCAAACGCCTACTCGCGCATACGTACGGCCAGGGCTCGTGTACATGGCTGGGTCAGAACAGAGAAACTGCGTCGTCATCGTGTTCATGGGGAGGCAACAGAATGCATCGTGTTCATCGGGAGGCAACGGAATGCGTCGTGTTCATCGGGGGGCAACGGAACGCGTGGGAGCCAACCAGCTTGGATGGAATAGGAGATGGAAACGAGGCCTGGCGTACCACAGAACAGAGGAAACAGCCTTGTGTTCGACCGGCCATGTTCAAAACGGGATCCTGTTCATCGGGAGGGGTCTAGCGTACCACAAAACGGAGGAAACGGACCTCCTACAGTCGAAATGGGGGTCTTGTTGATCAGGAGGGTGTGGTGTACTGCAAAACGGACGAAACAGACTTGTGTTGGAGCGCTACGGTCGAAAGGCGGTCCTGTTCATCGGGAGGGGTGTGGCGTACCGCAAAACGGGACTCCACGGGATACTTTTCATCTCCACCGTCGACCTCCTCCAGCCTTCACGGGCTACTGTTCATCCACCATCGACCTCCTCCAGCCTCCACCTGTGATTGTTCATCCACGGGCTCCTGTTCATCCAGCCTCCACCGCGTGCTACTCCACCGGCTACTGTTCAACCACCCCTCTCCACGGGCTCCTGTTCAACCACCCCTCCACGGGCTACTGTTCATCCACCCCTCCACCGTCTACTATTCATCCAGCCCTCCACGGGGTCGTCCTCTTCATCCAGCCCTCCACGGGGTCCTGTTCATTCAGCCCCAACCGGCTCGATCGATCGGGCTCCTGTTCATCCAGAGGCAACACCACGGGGTCCTGTTCATCCACCCC
>NC_041381.1:355884132-355923658 GCF_002162155.2 Triticum dicoccoides | reverse complement strand
CGATCGGCTTCAGTTAGCAGCAGTAGCAAAGGAATCGCTTGATCGGGTTCAGTTAACAGCCATCGATCGATCGCTCGGGTTCAGTAACGCGTAGCCTACAGTGCAATCGCTCGGGTTCAGTTAGAGCCCAATGCCTCGCTCGGGTTCAGTTAGAGCCAACACCTCGCACACACACGCATACATGTACGAGAGAAATGCCCATCGCTCGGCCCCCGACCACCCACCATAACCGGGAACTCCCCGAAATTTTCCTCGCCCTCGCTTCTACCACGGTTTTTTCCGTCATGGACGGTCCAAAGAATGTCATGCAGTTGCGTCTTCGGCCCGCCTAGGACGAAAAGCCCATTTTCTGTCATGATTTTTTGTCATAGAAGTAGGAGCCCACCACATCTATGATGATACCGGGTTTTGTCACAATTATCGTCATAGAAGTGTCATAAGTATGACAGAAAAAATTTCATTCGGCCCAAAATGTCACGGATGTGTCTTTTTTGTAGTGTATGCATGTGACACCAATCGAATTTGGCTGTACTCAATACATATTATACTGATATTATGGCAACTCTTAGTTAACCTGATAAAGATCTTCCTTATGTGTGTTGCAGGAAAACAATGGGAGACATTGCGGTTTACCATCAAGGTTCGTTCAAGCAGGGTCCTTTGGCTAATAGCACATTATTGTGCAGTTGCAGGAATCATTCTAATTTTTAGGTTCCTTACAATTTGGTCTTGTACATGTAGGTCCTGCTGTCAGAGGCTTAGGCCCACTGTTCGGCCCATTTTGCATATGGGGAAATGAGATGTCCATGAATATCAGTCAAGTCAAGAAACTCGAAAAGATTGTTAGGATGAAGAAACTTGCGACGAATAACAACAAGATCTTTGTTTGCACAATGAAGAAGACATCGGTCAACTATAGGATGGTACCAACTCTTTTACCTTGTTTTTACCCCTTGCGCCATTTCAAAATTTACAACCATGATTTATGCATAGCTTTGTTTTCAATACTTTTCAAAGCAGTTCACCGATGATTACCTCTCAAACCACCTGCATGGTCAAGAGGCGAGGAAGGTATTCATTCAACACCCACGGTATAATATTGAAGTCTTGCTAAAGAGGATGAAGGTTGGGCGGGCAATTATCCATAGCCACTGGCCTAAAGTTGCAAGGACATTCAACATCACTGAAGGCTCAATATTTGCCTTCCACTTCTGCAGTTTCCCAGATGAGATTCATCTGTCTATTTACCATGTATGATGCTACTTTCCAAAGGTTTTTGATGCTGCATGTGAAACTTGGTGCTGTTGTGTAATGGCGCAACTGAGTGCCGAAGCTATCTGATGTAATTCGATTATGAAATCCTGGTTGCTTTTATACGGATATGAAATATCTGGCGTGTTTTATAAGAAATATCAGTTTGATTAGTACATGGATTATCAATAATAGGCTAATTACCCTACTTATTGGGGTTTTCTATTGCAAACGGTTACTCAGACAGCACCGTGGGCGATGAACTCAAACAACCCGCACGGTTTCTAGAAAGTAGGCGTGTTCTGTCAACTAACAATCACACATGGCTTCCGGCAACGAACTGTTTGCGTTAGGCCACCTTGCACACACGTTTACACACAAAGAACTGTGTGTGATGTACATACCTACGGAAATGATTTTTTGGGATTCACCATGTGGGATGTACATACCTACGGAAATGATTTCTGGGATTCACCGTGTGGGATGAACATACCTACGGAAATGATTTCTGGGATTCACCGTGTGGGATGTACATACCTACGGAAATGATTTCTGGGATTCACCGTGTGGGATGTACATACCTATGGAAATGATTTCTGGGATTCACCGTGTGGGATGTACATACCTACGGAAACGATTGGGTTTCCATGCCTCGCCCGATCCCACATGGCCCTAGCCTGGGTCCCACGAGGGCCTATCCCCGACGATTTTTGGGTCGTGTGGGAAGGACCCCCCTGTCGCCCACACTCACTTGGCGACGGTTGCAAATGCCGTTGCGGAAAGGGGTTTTAAACCGTTTGTTTAGGACCGACACACCAGTGAAGCAACCATGTCTTTCAAAATATCAACACTAAAGAAATTTATCCCTAGCCCATCATGCTCAATCATTGATCCATTCATGAAACACACTCGCATATTAGCTACATCCAATGCTCAAGTATGATTGTAGTGCCCCTTAGTTGGTGCTTTATAAGAGAAGATGGAGACTCAAAGTAAAAATAAAAATTGCATGAAGTAAATAGATAGGCCCTTCGCAGAGGGAACTAGGGATTTGTAGAGATTCCAGATCTCAAAGAAAAAATTGAGAGGTAAAACATTTTGAGAGGCATACTTTTCCCGTTAACAAAAATGACCGAGTAATTACCAACACTTTCCATGCTAGATATATCATAGGCGGTTCCCAAACAAAAAATGAAGTTTATTCCTTTTTCCACCATTCTTTCACAATTCATGGCTAGCCGTATCCATGGGTGCCTTCCATACCAACACTTTCCGAGGAATTTATTATTTGACAATATAAAGTAAATTTCTTTTTCATTTTGAGACTGGGCATCCTATTACAGTCGTACTCTCATGCAATGACAAGTGAATAAACACTCATACTAAGAATAACAAATCTAGCATGGAAAATATTGGCCACCCCCTATCGCTTCATGAGCGGTACGAGCACACAAAAAGGAAAATCATTTTGAAAATTAGAGGTGGCACATACAAATTTGCTTAGAACGGCATGGGAATACCGCATATAGGTAGGTATGGTGGACTCATGTGGCAAAACTAGTTTAAGTAGTTTGGATGCACAATTAGTATTTCTACTTAGTACAAGTGAAGGCTAGAGAAGCAACCAACCAAGAAACGAAAAATCACATAAGCAAGCATTACGCATAACTAACATCGCATAATGCACCACAAGTAGGATGTAATTTCATTGCATAACTATTGAATTTCGTGCTTGCATAGGGAATCACAAACCTTAACACCAATATTCTTACTAAAGCATAATTACTCACCAACATGACTCACATATCACTATCATCATATCTCAGAACTACTACAAGGAATCAAGTTTATTTTATCCAATGATCTTTATGAAAGTTTTTATTATATCCCTCTTGAATATATATCACTTTGGGAGTAGTTTCATATATTGCCACTGCTTTTTGACAAGCTCAAACAAATCTAAGTGAAGAACATGAGCATAAAGATTTTCATCTCTCAAAATAATGCAAGTGAAGCATGAGAGAATTTCTTCAAAAAATATTACTAAATCTCAAATAAATCTAAGTGAATCATGAGAGCATTTCTTGAAACATACTAAAGCACACCACGCTAAAAAATATATAAGTGAAGCACTAGAGCAATTCCATAGCTCAATTTTTTTAAGTGAAGCATAAAGAGCAATTCTAACAAATCATAGAATAATTTTGGCTCTCTCAAATAGGTGTGTCCAGCAAGGATACTTGTGACAAACTAAAAAGCAAAACAATCAAAGACTCATATAATACAAGACGCTCCAAGCAAAACTCATGATATGTGACGAATAAAAATATAGCTCTAAGTAAAATACCGATGGTCATTAGAAGAAAGAGGGGATGCCACTCGGGGCATCCCCAAGCTTAGTTGCTTGTTCATTCTTGAATATTATCTTGGGGTGCCATGGGGCATCCCCAAGCTTAGGCTCTTGATACTCCTTATTCCTTCATCCATCGTGATATCACCCAAAACTTGAAAACTTCAATCGCACAAAACTTACCAAAACCTTCATGAGATCCCTTAGTATAATAAAGCAAATCACCACTTTAAGTACTGCTGCAAACCAATTTATATTTTATTATTGCATTATACCTACTTTATTCCAACTTTACCATGGTTATACCCCCGGATACAATCCATAGATTCATCAAAATAAGCACACAATGCAAACAAAACAGAATCTATCAAAAACATAACAATCTGTAGTAATCTGGACTTTGACCATACTTATGTAACTATTAAAATTCTTAAAAATTAGGACAACATGGAAAGTTTGTATATATATCTTGTGTAAAAAATTCAGAAACTTTCGTCACTGTGATATTTCAAAATTCTGCTACTGGACGCATATGTTTCTGTTTTTCAACAGGATCAAATCAACTATCACCCAAAATGATCCCAAAGGATTTTTGGCACAAAACCTAATTAAAACTTAAAAGCACAATCGTAATAGTAGCAACATTGTGCAAACAATCAAGACCAGAAAGAAGAAGTCAAAAAAGAAATTATTCATTGGGTTGCCTCCCAACAAGCGCTATCATTTTACGCCCCTAGCTAGGCATAATGCATGGATTCAAGTATTGTCATCTTTAGTTTTATCCTCTGTAGATGTGTTCTTGTCAGGAGGTTTTGCAAAAATAACATTAAACACATTATCCATAGAAATTTTAGCATTATCAAGTTGCCCATCTATGTATCCCCTTTGGTTTCCGGCAACAATCCAAGAATATTGTTGATTAACATCATTGAAAACTTGTTGGATTATATCTATAACGGGGATTTCCTTTTTAAGATTCTCATAATTTTTTTGATTATTTCCAAGCAAATGTCTCAACATATAATCACTATTATAAAGGATCTCATTTATTACTGGTTTTTCATGGCTCATACCATAAAAATAAAAAGAATTCCCTAGATTCCCGTACTATGTAGTCAAATTCATCCATAAGGACATGGGTAGCTATCTTTTTAGCCTTTGGATCTTTTATGGAGGGAAGCTCATAAAACAATCTTTGCAAGGTAGGATGGGTACGGATAAATCTATTTTCAAGTTTCAGAACTAGTGTTGAAATAGCTTCTGCATAAGATTTAGTTCTTTTAAGTATAGGAGTATCATCAAGAGTCAAATTTTCAACACAATTAAAAAATTCTTGGATATGTTCTTTTCCCATAACATTCCCTTGCCCCAAAACAAAAGTTTTAGCATCCAGATTGTAAGATCACCCAATTTTAGGAGTTAGGCCATCATCTGTTTCTTCCATACCAAAGTCACTCATGATGACTAGTTCAAGCAAATATGAGATCTCACAAGAAAATAGGTGAACAAAAAAAGAGGGCGAATAAAACAGCTATTTTTTGTAAAGTTGGGGAGATGAAAACAAGAGCCAAAATGGCAAATAATGTAAATTGCAAGGAGATGAGATTTGTGATTAGGAACCTGATAGATGTTGATGATGTCTGCCCGGCAACGGCGTCAGAAATTCCTTTTGATGTCGCTGGAACTACGTCGGTATTTCCCAAAGTGGAAGGGATGATGCGGTCCAACTACGGTAGGTATTTCCCTCAGTTATGAAACCAAGGTGTCAATCCAGTAGGAGAACCAAGCAACACTATGTAAATGGTACCTGCACACAAAGAACAAATACTTGCAATCCGACGCGTAAGAGGGGTTGTCGATCCCTCCACGGTAAAAAGATAGATAGTTTTGTGGTAGATTGGATAAATAGCTCTCGATAAGACGCGAAATAAAATAAGTAACCAAAAAGTGCAGCAAGGTATTTTTGGGTTTTTGATAATATAGATCTGAAAATAAAAGATGCAAATTAAGGAAAAAGCAAATAGCAATGCAAATCTAAAAATACATTATGAGAAAGTAGACCCGGAAGCCGTAGATTTCACTAGTGGCTTCTCTCGAGAAAATAGCATACGGTGGGTAAACAAATTACTGTTGGGCAATTGATAGAACATCGAATAATTATGACGATATCCAGGCAATGATCATGATATAGGCATCACGTCCAAGATTAGTAGACCGACTCGTGCCTACAAATACTACTATTACTCCACACATCGACCGGTATGCAGCATGCATCTAGTGTATCAAGTTCATGGAGAAACGGGGTAATGCAATAAGAACAATGACATGATGTAGACGAGATCTATTCATGTAGGAATAGCCCGCATCTTGTTATCCTTAATAGCAACGATATATGTTGTCTTGTTGCCCCTTCTGTCACTGGGAAAGAACACCGCACGGTCGAACCCATCACAAAGCACCTCTTCCCATGGCAAGAAAAATCAATCTAGTTAGCCTAACTAAAGCAAAGATTCGAAGAATATATACGAGGCTATAAGTAATCATGCATATAAGAGATCAAAGAAACTCAAATAACTTTCATGGATATAGATCCGATCATAAACTCAATGTTCATCGGATCCCAACAAACACACCGCGAAAGAGTTACATCAAATAGATCTCCAAGAGACCATTGTATCGAGAATCAAGAGAGAGAGAGAGAGAGAGATAGAGAGGAAGCCATCTAGCTACTGCCTATGGACCCGTAGGTCTATGATGAACTAATCACGCATCATCGGAGAGGCACCAATGAGGATGATGAACCCCTCTGCGATGGTGTCTAGATTGGATCTGGTGGTTCTGGAACTTGCGGCGGCTAGAATTGTTTTTCATCGACTCCCCTAGGGTTTATGGAATATTGCGGTATTTATAGAGAAAAGAGGCGGTGCGAGAGGTCAACAAGGTGGGCACAACCCACTTGGGTGCGCTTGGGCCCCCAGGCGCGCCCTGGTGGGTTGTGCTCCCCTCGAGCCTCCCCTAAAGTATTTCTTTGGCCAACTAGATGTCTTGTGGTCCAAAAAAATTCTCCAAAAAATTTCGCTGCGTTTGGACTCCATTTGGTACTGATATTCTGCGAAGTAAAAAACAAGCAAAAAACAGCAACTGGCACTGGGTACTATGTCAATAGGTTAGCCCCAAAAATGATATAAATTTGCTATATAATGATTGTAAAACATCCAAGAATGATAATATAACAGCATGGAACAATCAAAAATTGTAGATACGTTGGAGACATATAAGTGCTCTACTTAACTTTCACATCCAGCAACTGAGATCTTTCAGATATCACGGGAACTGCAAAGACAGGGTTATTGCCTAGTGTGACCACAAGGAAAAAGGATGTCCCTTTTTTGTCGCTTCTCAGATCAAGAATGAGAAAACATTTTGTATAAAGAAGTTTAGAGTAGAACATACTTGTCCAACTAGTGACAAACATAGTAAAGTGAGCTCAAAGTGGTTGGAAACACTATCCTAGAGACAATTAGATCAGACCCAAACACAACTTTGCTAGCATTGGTAGACAAGGCAAAGAGGAAATTTGGAATTGAAGTTCCAAAGATGATGGCATGGAGAGCTAAAAAGGCAGCAAAAGAAATTGTCCTAGGAGATCATAAGAAGTAGTACCATAGGTTGTGTGATTACATTGAAACTATTAAATTATGCAATCCAGGATCTAGATGCATTGTGACAACTGTCACTCCAAAAAGCACAAATGAAAACCCACATCCAAGTCCAAGATTCCACGGTCTTTTCTTTTGTCTCAATGCACCTAGGGAGGGTTTTCTAGATGGATGTAGGCCTTTCATTGGTTTGGATGGATGCTTCATTAAGCTTACAACTGGATCACAAATCCTAGCAGCTACTAGTAGGGATGGCAACAAAAACATGTATCCTATTGCTTTTGGATTTGTAGGAGTGGAGGACACACCAAGTTGGAGCTGGTTTCTCACCCAACTTAAGTATGCTTTGGGAGGCACAGAAGAGGGCAAGTTTGGCAAATACACCATCATGTCAGATCGGCAGAAAGTCAGTGATCTCTGTTCTCTTTGTCCTATTTCTTAATATTGGAGTACTTAGTTTCTTCATTTGTCTTGTTTCTTTCTGATTGTTTATTAGTGTTGTGTTCTTAAACCTAGTTACTTTCATTTGTGTTGATTTGCAAAGTAGTAAAATTTAGGTGTTTGTGAAAGCAGGGCCTGCTTAATGTTGTCAATGATGTATTTCCAAACTACCCACAAAGATTTTTGTTTAAGGCACATTTATGCAAATTTTCAAAGAGCTGGATTTAGAGGTGAAGATCTGGAAAAAAATGCATGGACAGTGCTAGTTATTCCTACACAAAGCATGGTTTTGATGTAGCCATGTCCAGTTTGAAGAATGAGTGTGAGGATACCTGGAGGGGGTTATCTGGTATTCTAGTACACACATGGGCTAGGCATGAAATGGACACAAACTGCAAAACAGACCTGGTGGTTAATAACATAAGTGAGGCCTTCAACAAAGATATCTTGGATATTAGAAACAAACCAATTGTGACAATGATTAATGGAATCAAAGACAAGTTACTAGTCAGGTTTGCTGGGAAAAGAGAAAGTGCAGCAACTTCTAGATGGAATATAGCTCCAGCATATGAAAAGAAGTTGGAGATGAGCAAGAAATTTACTAGAGATTACAAAGAAATTAGAGCAGGGCCTAACTTGTGGCAAGTAAACAGTGGCCCAAAGACCTATGCTGTGAACCTTGAGGAGCACACTTGTGGATGCAAGAAGTGGGACATGTCAGGGTTGTCATGCAACCATGGTTGCAGTGCAATTTACAAAGCCAAACTGCAACCTCAGGATTTTGTAAGTCCATTCTTGAAGAAAGCAATGTATTTGGAGGCATACAAACCTATAGTGTATCCAGTTAATAGAGAAGATGCTTGGCTCAAGTCAGGAAAACCTGATATTGAGCCTCCTGTTTTCCACAAAGAGGACCAGAGTGGAAGAAAAGAAGAAAAGAGGAAGAAAGGAAGGTTTGAAGTGCCTAAACCAAAAGATACCTCTAGAATGGCTACAATCAGATGTGGCAATTATACGTTAATGGGCCACAGGTTTACTAACTGTGGAAACCTTTGAGGCCTGATCTCTAGTTGAGGAAGAATAGAAACATGGTACATATTTTTGTCATCATTGTATCTGATTTTGCCTATATAGATTTTAATGTTTCTTTGTTTTTTAAACTGCAGGAAGAGAGAAGACAAAAGGCAGAAGCCTACATTCCACCTGATACTACTGCTGCTCCTAGGGCACCAACTACTGCTCCTAGGGCTGCTTTCTCAGCACCAAGGCCAGCACCTAGGCCTCCAGGTGGAGAAGGGACTTGTTTTGCTGCTGGTACTTCTACATCTACATCTACTGCTGCTACAAAAATGAGATCAGTGAGAGGTGGAAGAGTTGGTGGAGGAGGAGCTGTTGCAACAGGTGCAAGGAAGAAAACTCAGAAATATGCAAGAGTGAATAGCTACTTCATAGCCAGTGGAAATGTGTGAAATTTGATGTCTGACAATGGTTGAAATGTTTGGGTGACGATGCGCGTCGGGAATGGTTCCAAGGTCGATGTGATCTCCGTCGGCACGCTACCTCTACATCTACCTTGGGATTAATTTTAGACCTCAATAATTGTTATTTAGTGCCAACGTTGAGCATGAACATTATATCTGGATCTTATTTATTGCGAGATGGTTATTCATTTAAGTCAGAGAATAATGGTTGTTATATTTATATGAATAATATCTTTTATGGTCATGCACCCTTGATGAATGGTTTGTTCTTGTTGAATCTCGATCATAGTGATACACATATTCATAATATTGATGCCAAAAGATGCAAAGTTGATAATGATAGTGCAATATATTTGTGGCACTGTCGTTTAGGTCATATTGGTGTAAAGCGCATGAAGAAACTCCATGCGGATGGACTTTTGGAGTCACTTGATTATGAATCATTTGATACTTGCAAACCATGCCTCATGGGCAAGATGACTAAAACTCCGTTCTCCCGAACAATGGAGCGAGCTAATGACTTATTGGAAATAATACATACCGATGTATGCGGTCCGATAAGTGTTGAGGCACGCGGCGAGTATCGTTATTTTTTGACCTTCACAGATGATTTGAGTAGGTATGCGTATATCTACTTGATGAAACACAAGTCTGAAACATTTGGAAAGTTCAAAGAATTTTAGAGTGAAGTGGAGAATGATCATAACAAGAAAATAAATTTTCTACATTCTCATCGCGAAGGCGAATATTTGAGTTACGAGTTTGGCCTTCATTTAAAACAATGTGGAATTCTTTCACAACTCACGTCACCTGGAACACCACAGCGTAATGGTGTGTCCGAATGTCGTAACCGTACTTTATTAGATATGGTGTGTTCTATGATGTCTCTTACCGATTTAGCCACTATCATTTCGGGGTTAGGCATTATAGATAGCCACATTCACGTTAAATAGGGCACAGTCTAAATCCTTTGAGACGACACCGTATGAACTGTGGTTTGGCAAGAAACCGAAGGTGTCGTTTCTTAAAGTTTGGGTATGTGACGCTTATGTCAAAAGGCTTCAACCTTATAAGCTCGAACCTAAATCGCAAAAGTGTGTCTTCATATGATACCCTAAGAAAACTATTGGGTACACCTTCTACCACAGATCCGAAGGCAAGATCTTTGTTGCCAAGAATGGGTCCTTTCTAGAGAAGGAGTTTCTCTCGAAAGAAGTGAGTGGGAGGAAAGTAGAACTTGATGAGGTAATTGTACCTTCTCTCGAATTAGAAAGCAGTACATCAGAGAAAACCATTCCCGTGATGCCTACACCAGCTAGATAGGAAGCTAACGATGATGATCATGAAACTTCAGATCAAGTTACTACTAAACTTTGTAGGTCAACCAGAGCACGATCCGCGCCAGAGTGGTACGGTAATCCTATCCTGGAAGTCATGTTATTAGACCAAGGCAAACCTATGAACTATGAAGAAGCTATGATGAGCCTAGATTTTGACAGATGGCTTGAGGCCATGAAATTTGAGATATGACCCATGTACGAGAACAAAGTGTGGACTTTGATGGACTTTCCCGATGATCGGCAAGCAATAGAGAATAAATGGATCTTCAATAAGAAGACCGACGCTGATGCTAATGTTACTATCTACAAAGCTCGACTTGTCGCGAAAGGTTTTCGTCAAGTTCAAGGGGTTTACTACGATAAGACTTTCTCACCTGTAGCGATGCTTAAGTCTGTCCGAATCATGTTAGCAATTGCCGCATTTTATAATTATGGAATCTGGCAAATGGATATCAAAACTGCATTCCTTAATTGATATCTTAAAGAAGAGTTGTATATGATGCAACCAGAAGGTTTTGTCGATCCTGAAGGTGCTAACAAAGTGTGCAAGCTCTAGCGATCCATCTATGGACTGGTGCAAGCATCCTGGAGTTGGAATATACGCTTTGATGAGGTGATCAAAGCATATGGTTTTATACAGACTTACAGTGAATCCTGTATTTACAAGAAAGTGAGTGGGAGCTCTGTAGCATTTCCGATATTATATTGGGATTTTTCACTCAGAGTATCGGAGAGGTATCTCTGGGCCCTCTCGGTAATACACATCATAATAAGCTTGCAAGCAAAGTGACTAATGAGTTAGTTTCGAGATGATGTATTACGGAACGAGTAAAGAGACTCGCCGGTGACGAGATTGAACTAGGTATGATGATACCGACGATCGAGTCTCGGGCAAGTAACATACCGACAGACAAAGGGAATTACGTATGTTGTCAAAATGGTTCGATCGATAAAGATCTTTGTAGAATATGTAGGAACCAATATGGGCATCCAGGTTCCTCTATTAGTTATTGACCAGAGAGGTTTCTCGGTCATGTCTACATAGTTCTCGAACCCGTAGGGTCCGCACGCTTAACCTTCGTTGATGATATAGTGTTATATGATTTGGTGACTGAATGTTGTTCGGGGTCCCGGTTGAGATAACAGACACAACGAGGAGCTCTGGAATTGTTCGGAGGTAAAGATTAATATATAGGACGATGTTATTCGGACACCAGAAAGGTTTTGGGGTGAATCTGGTATTCATCGGATCACCGGGAGGGGTTCCGGGAAGCCCCGGGAGTCTATATATGGGCTTAATGGGCCAAAGAGGGAACACACCAGCCCACAAGGGGCTAGTGTGCCCCTCTCCCTGGCTGTCGTCCCTAGGGGAAGGAAAGGGGGAGGGTTGGCCCCTCCTGCCTTTCCCTCCTCATGAGAGAAAGGAAAGGGGGGCACCTCCCCCTGCCTTCCTCCCGCGCACAAATAAGGAAGGGGGCGGCTAGGGTAAGAGCCCAAGGAATATTCGACTCCTTGGGGGCGCCTCCTGGCTGCCTCCCTGATACGTCTCCAACGTATCTATAATATTTGATTGTTCCATGCTATTTTATTATCAATCTTGGATGTTTTATAATCATTTTATAGTCATTTTATATCATTTTATATCATTTTTTGGTACTAATCTATTGACATAGTGCCAAGTGTTAGTTGTTGTTTTTTCCATGTTTTTTACATCGCATAAAATCAATATCAGACGGATTCCAAATGCCACGAAACTCCATGATGATTTTTATGGGCCAGAAGGAACACAACGGGCCCTGGTTGCACCTGGGGGGAGTCCCGAGGAGGGGACAACCCACCAAGGCGCGCCAGGAGGCCTAGGCGCGCCCTGGTGGGTTGTGCCCACCTCGGGTGCCCCCCGGACCGCCTCTTTGCTCTATAAATACCCAAATATTCCAGAAACCCTAAAGGCATCGGCGAAATATTCATCCAGCCGCCGCAGAGTCCAGAACCACCAGATCCAATCTAGACACCATCACGGAGGGGTTCACCACTTCCATTGGTGCCTCTCCGATGATGCGTGAGTAGTTCTTTGTAGACCTTCATGTCCGTAGTTACTAGCTAGATGGCTTCCTCTCTCTCTTTTGATTCTCAATACAATGGTCTCTTGGAGATCCATATGATGTAAGTCTTTGTGCGGTGTGTTTGTTGGGATCTTATGAACTTCGAGTTTATGATCAATTATATCTTTTTATATCTATGAAAGTTATTTTAGTTTCTTTGATCTCTTATATGCATGATTGCTTATAGCCTCGTATTTCTTATACTATATTTGGGTTTTGTCTGGCCAACTTGATCTATTTATCTCGCAATGGGAAGAGGTGCCCGGTAGTGGTTTCGATCTTACCATGCTTGATCCCAGTGACAAAAAGGAAACCTACATGTATGTATTGTTGCTACTAAGGATAAAAAGATGGGATCCATATCTGCCGCGATAGATAAATGGATCTTGTCTACATCATGTCATCGTTCTTATTGCATTACTCCGTTTTCCCATGAACTTAATACACTAGATGCATGCTGGATAGCGGTCGATGTGTGAAGTAATAGTAGTAGATGCAGGCAGGAGTCGGTCTACTAATCTTGGACGTGATGCCTATGTAATGATCATTGCCTGGATATTGTCATGATTATTTGAAGTTCTATCAATTGCCCAACAGTAATTTGTTTACCCACCGTTTGCTATTTTTCTCGAGAGAAGCCACTAGTAAAACCTACGGCCCCCGGGTCTTCTTTCTCATATATTTGCCTTTACGATCTACTTTTCCTTTGCACTTTTATTTTCAGATCTATTAAACCAAAAACACAAAAATACCTTACTGCAATTTTTCTTATTTATTTTGTTTAGCATTCGATCTATCAATCTACTACAATTTATCTCACGTCCGTTTGCCTATCTTGAGGCGCCATACCCTGAAAGGGATTGACAACCCCTTTAACACGTCGGGTTGTGAGGTGTTGTTATTTGTTTGTAGGGGTTGTTTACATTGTGTTGCTTGGTTCTCCTACAGGTTCGATAACCTTGGTTTCATAACTGAGGGAAATACCTACCACCGCTATGCTGCATCATCCCTTCCTCTTTGGGGAAATACCAACGTAGCTTCAAGCGACATCAAAAGGCATTTCTGGCGCCGTTGCCGGGGAGGATCTTCAACATAACCAGGTTCCTAATCACAAATCGCATCTCCTTGCAATTTACATTATTTGTCATTTTCCTCTCATTTTCTCTCCCCCACTTCACAAAAATTTCTCGTTTTATTTGTTCGCCGTTTTCTCGTCAGATCTCATGTTTGCTTGTGTTGCCATGTGCCTTCTATTTGCTTGCATCTTTGCTTGCTAATAATCTATTGATATGGATCCTCATCCACTTGCTAATCTTTTTAAGTGATCAAATTATGATGAACCAATTGCTAGTGAGTTGAGTGCACTAGATTATCTTTATGAAGTTTTGCTTGAGATTCATGAATCTGAGAATTGTGATGAAGAAATTTATGAAGTGATTCATGATAGCTCCTTGAATGAAAAGCATGATTGCAATGGTTTTACTATAAATTCTATTAATGTCAATTGTGCTAATAATATGCAAACCCCAAGCTTGGGGATGCTTGTTTTGTCATGTCCGCTACTTATTGCAATGATCATGATTGGGGTGATAATGATTCTGATGATCTTGAAAATTTATTTAAACCTCATGATGAATATGCTTGCAATAATATTAAAAGTGGGTTTGGAAGAGTGTCAACTTTAGCTAAAAATAATCCCACTTATTTGGAGAGTGTTCAATCTTATGAATTTTTTCATGAAAGTGGGCTTGGAGAGGTCATCACTTTATTTGATGATAACCTCACTATTTTGGAAGAGTGTCAACTTTTTATGCATGTGGATCATAAAGAGAATATTGTTTATGATAGCTATATTGTTGAATTTGAGTATGATCCTACATGTAATTATTATTAGAGAGGAAAATATGGTTGTAGAAATTTTCATGTTACTAAATTACCTCTCGTTATGTTGAGATCGTCAATGTTTTATTCCTCTTCTTTGCATATGTTAGATGTTTCTTGTCTTGATAATTTGTTTGCTTCTAAAATTCCTATGCATAGGAAGTATGTTAGACTTAAATGTGTTTGTCATATGTTTCATGATGCTCTCTTTGTGTTTCAATTTTTATCTTTCATGTGAGCATCATTCAAATTTTATGCCTAGCTAAGGGCGTAAAACGATAGCACTTATTGGGAGGCAACCCAATGAATAAGATTTATTTTTTCTTTTTGCTTTATGTTCTTGTGTGTTTGCACAATTATGCTACTGGTATGATTTTTTTTTATGTTTAAATTAGTGTTTGTGCCAAGTAAAGCCTTTAGGATCTTCCTGAGTGATAGTTGTTTGATCTTGTTGAAAAAGACAGAAACTTTGTGCTCACGAAAATAGTTTTCATAAATCACAGAAAAGAGCTTTTACCCTGATTCTTTTGCAGAATATTAATATACAAATTATCCAGGTCTTCCTAATTTGTCTGAATTTTTTGAGTTACAGACGTTTCGAAAGTTCCAGATTACTACAGACTGTTCTGTTTTGACAGATTCTGTTTTCTTTGTGTTGTGTGCTTATTTTTATGGCTCGACCGTTTTCTTTGATGAGTTTATGCCATAGAAAAGTTGGAATACAGTAGATATAATACAAAAAAATATTAATTGGTTTTACACAACAATTATAGTAGTGGTTTGATTTCTTTTACTAACGGATCTCACGAAGGTTTTGTTGAGTTTTGTGTGATTGAAGTTTTCAAGTTTTGGGTTATCTTATGATGGATGAAAGAAGGATAGAAGAGCATAAGCTTGGGGGTGCCCCGGCATCCCAAGCTATTATCCAAGAATGAGCAACCAACTAAGCTTGGGGATGCCCCTGAGTGGCATCCCCTCTTTCTTCTAACGACCATCGGTATTTTACTCGAGGCTATATTTTTATTTGTCACATGATATGTGTTTTGCTTGGAGCGTCTTGTATGATATGTGTCTTTGCTTGTTTTATTTTGTGTGTTAAGTCATCAATCCTTGCTGGACACACCTATTTTAGAGAGCCAAAATTATATCATGACTTGTTAGAATTGCTCTCTATGCTTCACTTAAATCTTTTATGAGCTAGGACTTGCTCTAGTGCTTCACTTATATCTTTTTGAGCACGGTGTGCTTAGTATTTTTGAAGAAGTGATCTCTTGCTTCACTTAGATTTATTTGAGAGTTAGTAAAAATTTTAAGAAATTCTCTCTTGCTTCACTTAAATTATTTTGAGAGAAAGAAAAATTTTATGCTCATGATCTTCACTTATATTTGTTTGAGCTTATGAAAAGCAACACATGAAAATTAGTCCCAAAGTGATAGATATCCAAGAAGGATAACATAAATAAAAATGTCATTAAGATCATTGGACAAAATAAACTTGATTCTTAGTAATAGTTTTGAGATATGATCATGTGATATGTGAGTTATGTTGATGAGTAACTATATTTTAGTAAGAATATTGGTGTTAAGGTTTGTGATTCCCTATGCATGCACAAAAGTCAATAATCATGCAATGAAAATTATACCCTACTTGTGGTGCATTATTCGGTCTTAATTATGCTTAGTGCTTGCTTTACGAGATTATTCGTTTCTTCGTTGGTCGCTTCTCAATCTTTTTGCTAGCCTTCATTTTGCACTAAGTACGACCTCTACTTGTGCATCCAAAATCCTTTAAACCAGTTTTGCCACATGAGTCCACTATATCTACCTATATGCAGTATTCTTTTGCCGTTCTAAGCAAATTTGCATGTGCCATCTTTAATTTTCAAAATAAACTTCGCTTTTCTGTATTTGTTTCGCTCGCGGAACGGTAACGGGTGGCTAATATTTTCCATGTTGGATGTGTTATTCTCACGATGAGTGTTTATTCGCTTGTCATTGCATGAGAGTAAGGCAAAGGTTTTAGGATGCCCAGTCCCGAAATGCAAAAATGAATTTACTTTATGTTGTCAAATAATAAATTCCTTGGAAAGTGATGGTATGGAGGGCAACCGTGGATACAGCTAGCCATGGAAAGTGAAAGTATGGTGGAAAAAGGAATAAACTTTATTTTCTGTTTGGGAACCGCCTATGGCATATCTAGCATGGAAATTGCTTGTAGCTCTACGTCGTTTTAGTTGGCGGGATGGATACACCTCCAAAATGTTTTTATCTCTATATTTTTCGCTTTTAGCTCTGGCACCTCTACAAATCCCTACTTCCCTCTACGAAGGGCCTTTCTTTTACTTTATGCAATTTTTATTTTGAATTTGAGTCTCCATCTACAAAAGCACCAACTAGGAGGAAATATGATCGTGAGTAAGTATTGGGTGTAGCTAATATTCAGGTGTGTTTCATGAATGGATCAATGTTTGAGCATGATGGGCTAGGGATAACTTATTTTAGCGTTGATATTTTGAAAGACATGGTTGCTTGTTGATATGATTGAGTATCTAAATTATTATGTCAAAACTAGACTATTGCTTTGAATCACATAAAAGTCCAAATGTCCATGCTATAAAGAAAAAAGATTATGATATGACATGATGAACAACACTCCACATCAAAAATTCTGTTTTTGTCACTTACCTACTCGAGGACGAGCAGGAGTTAAGCTTGGGGATGCTGATACGTCTCCAACGTATCTATAGTTTTATTATTATTCCATGTTGTTTTATTACCAATCTTGGATGTTTTATAATCATTTTATAGTCATTTTATATCATTTTTGGTACTAACCTATTGACATAGTGCCAAGTGCCAGTTGCTGTTTTTTCCATGTTTTTTACAATATCAGACGGAGTCCAAATGCCACGAAACTTCATGATGATTTTTTATGGGCAGAAGGAACACAACGGGCCCTGGTTTCACCTGGTGGGAGTTCCGAGGAGGGGACAACCCACCTGGGCGCGCCAGGAGGCCCGGGCGCGCCCTGGTGGGTTGTGCCCACCTCGGGTGCCCCCCGGACCGCCTCTTTGCTCTATAAATACCCAAATATTCCGGAAACCTAAAGGCATCGACAAAATATTCATCCAGCAGCCGCAGAGTCCAGAACCACCAGATCCAATCTAGACACCATCACAGAGGGGTTCACCACTTCCATTGGTGCCTCTCTGATGATGCGTGAGTAGTTCTTTGTAGACCTTCGGGTCCGTAGTTAGTAGCTAGATGGCTTCCTCTCTCTCTTTTGATGCTCAATACAATGGTCTCTTGGAGATCCATATGATGTAAGTCTTGGTGTGGTGTGTTTGTTGGGATCTTATGAACTTCGAGGTTACGATCAGTTATATCTTTTTATATCCATGAAAGTTATTTGAGTTTCTTTGATCTCTTATATGCATGATTGCTTATAGCCTTGTATTTCTTCTCCGATATTTGGGTTTTGTTTGGCCAACTTGATCTATTTATCTTGCAACGGGAAGAGGTGCCCAGTAGTGGGTTCGCGGTGCTTGATCCCAGTGACAGAAAGGGAACCGACACGTATGTATCGTTGCTACTAAGGATAAAAATGTTGGGGAACATAGTAATTTCAAAAAAATTCCTACGCACACGCAAGATCATGGTGATGCATAGCAATGAGCGGGATAGTGTTGTCTACGCACCCTCGTAGACCTAAAGCGGAAGCGTTATGACAACGCGGTTGATGTAGTCGTACGTCTTCATGATCGACCGATCCTAGTACCGAACGTACGACACCTCCGCGATCTGCACATGTTCAGCTCAGTGACATCCCACAAACTCACGATCCAGTAGAGCTTCGAGGGAGAGTTCCATCAGCACGACGGCGTGATGACAGTGATGATGATGCTACCAATGCAGGGCTTCGCCTAAGCACCGCTATGATATAACCGAGGTCGATTATGGTGGAGGGGGGCACCGCACACGGCTAAGAGATCAATGATCTACTTGTGTGTCTATGGGGTGCCCCCTCCCCCGTATATAAAGGAGTGGTGGAGGGGGAGGGGGCCGGCCTCCTAGGCGCGCCCCAAGGGGAGTCCTACTCCCACCAGTAGGACTCCAACCCTTCCAAGAGTAGGAGTAGGAGGGAAGGAAGGAGGAGAGAGGGGGAAGGAAAAAAGGGGGGCACCCCCCTTCCTTGTCCAATTCGGACTAGAGGGGGAGGGGCGCGGCCTACCCTGGCCGCCCCTCCTCTTCTCCACTAAGGCCCAATAGGCCCATTACACTCCCCGGGGGGTTCCGGTAACCCCCCGGTACTCCAGTTTTTGTCCGAACTTACCCGAAACCCTTCTGAAGTCCAAACATAGTCATCCAATATATCGATCTTTATGTCTCGACCATTTCGAGACTCCGCGTCATGTCCATGATCCTATCCGGGACTCCGAACTACCTTTGGTTCATCAAAACACATAAACTCATAATACCGATCGTCACTGAATGTTAAGCATGCAGACCCTACGGGTTTGAGAACTATGTAGACATGACTGAGACACGTCTCCGTTCAATAACCAATAGTGGAACCTGGATGCTCATATTGGCTCCTACATATTCTACGAAGATCTTTATCGGTCAAACCACATAACAACATACGTTGTTCCCTTTGTCATCGGTATGTTACTTGCCCGAGATTCGATCATCGGTATCTCAATACATTGTTCAATATCGTTACCGGCAAGTCTCTTTACTCGTTCGGTAATGCATCATCACGTAACTAACTCATTAGTCACATTGCTTGCAAGGCTTATAGTGACATGCATTACCGAGAGGGCCCAGAGATACCTCTCCCACAATCGGAATGACAAATCCTGATCTCGATCTATGCCAACTCAACAAGTACCATCGGAGACACCTGTAGGGCACCTTTATAATCACCCAGTTACGTTGTGATTTGGTACCACACAAAGTGTTCCTCCGGTATTCGGGAGTTGCATAATCTCATAGTCATAGGAACATGTATAAGTCATGAAGAAAGCAATTGCAATATACTAAACGATCAAATGCTAAGCTAACGGAATGGGTCAAGTCAATCACATCATTCTCTAATGATGTGATCCCGTTAATCAAATGACAACTCATGTCTATGGCTAGGAAACTTAACCATCTTTGATTCAACGAGCTAGTCAAGTAGAGGCATACTAGTGACACTCTGTTTTGTCTATGTATTCACACATGTATCAAGTTTCCGGTTAATACAATTCTAGCATGAATAATAAACATTCACTACAAAAAAATACACTTCCGTGATGATACGTGTTTGTTACAGTAGGTCGCGTTTTTTGTCATGCATGTACATCCATGACGATTTTATGACAGAATCAAGATAGTCATACATGTGCTATCATAGAAGTTTTCCATGACATTACCAAAATTATCATCACGGAAGTGTCCACTTCCATGACGATAAATCGCGCATCACAGAAGTGCTTTCGTCAAGGGTGACCGACACGTGGCATCCACTGTAACGGAACGCCGTTAAGCTATCTGGTCGGGTTTTGGATCCGATAACCCGTTAATAGCCCCGACCAATGGGGATTTTCCACGTGTAAAATCATCATTGGCTGGAGGAAACACGTGTCGGCTCATCGTTGGGACAGATGTCATCCACTCATTGGACAGAAGGCGCCTATGATACGTCGACACGTGGCATAGCCCAACAGAGGCCCATTCCTGTAAAAAGTCCGGCCCGTTTGACTTGGTCAAAAGGTGGCAGATCGGCCCATGGAAAGCCTGTTAACGGCATGTTCGCATATAGCCCATTTACAGCCCGCTAACCCAAGGCCCGTGACGCCCTATCCGAATTAGGCCCAGTAGCGTCATCTGGGCCATCCAATATGATTCCAGCTCGTTTTCACTTCTTGCCCATGTATGGCCCATGACATCTTTCGGCCCATATGAGGCCCTATGTAACTCTTGGCCTATTAACGGCCCGTGGTGAAACTGGCCCGTAATGAACAGTGTATCACTTTACACCCATTAATGGTCTGTGGTGAAACTGGCCCGTAATGAACAGTGTATCACTTTATACCCATTAATGGCCCGTTATTCCGTTGGGCCGTTTCTAGTCCATGTTATCTTTCGGCCTTCTCAGAGCCCATTCATTCTTGGGCTCATTTCCAGCATTCGTTTACTTACGGCCCGTTACTGTCATTTTCTGCTTGTGGGCCAAATTCAGCTCGTGGTTACAGTCGGCCCGGTTGTGGTCCGTTAATACGCTGGGCCGTTTTCATAGCGTCATCAAATACGGCCTATTAATAGTGGCCCGTTATGGTCGGTGTCGGTGTCAAAACCGGCGGATCTCGGGTAGGGGGTCCCAAACTATGCGTCTAGGCGGATGGTAACAGGAGACGAGGGACACGATGTTTTACCCAGGTTCGGGCCCTCTCGATGGAGGTAAAACCCTATGTCCTGCTTGATTAATATTGATGATACGGGTAGTACAAGAGTGGATCTACCACGAGATCAAGGAGGCTAAACCCTAAAGCTAGCCTATGGTATGATTGTTGTAATGTATGTTGTGTCCTACGGACTACAGCCCTCCGGTTTATATAGACACCGGAGGAGGCTAGGGTTACACAGAGTCGGTTACAATGGTAGGAGATCTACATATCCGTATCGCCAAGCTTGCCCTCCACGCCAAGGAAAGTCCCATCCGGACACGGGACGGAGTCTTCAATCTTGTCTCTTCGTAGTCTTGGAGTCCCGCGGACGATGATAGTCCAGCAGTCCGGACACCCCCTAGTCCAGGACTCCCTAAGTAGCCCCTGAACCAGGCTTCAATGACGATAAGTCCGGCGCGCATAATGTTCGGCGTTGCAAGGCGGGTTCCTCCTTTGAATAATCCAGAGAAGATCATGAACACCAGGATAGTGTCCGGCTCTACAAAATAAATTCCACATTCCACCGTAGAGAGAATAAAATGTACACAAATCCAATCTGCTGACGTATTATGCGGCATGACATCACACCGCTACCAAGCCTTTACTTGAATCGTTTTTTATTATACCACCTTAGCACGTTTAGCGAAGCGGTTTCCTTGGCACGTCCTGTCGAAGCAGAGATCGTGTTCCCCTTATCCCGGGATTCTCATCAATACGGACGTGGGTAACCCAACCGCGCCATTGATGGTGGCGCTTGGGAGATAAGCGAGTTTTACCAGGCTGGTGGGGGACGCATAGTCTTCGTCCGCCTATATAAGGGATAAGGATTCACCTTTTCACCTACGCCTTCTTCCTCCTTTGCTTATCCATCTCCGCGCACTCAAGCTCCAACGCACAAGCTCGCGCATCTCGCCTCGACCTTCTCCGACCATGTCCGGAGCGGGAGGCAAATGGTTGGCCTCCACCGTTAAGGAGGAGCACATCACCAAGCTGCGCAGCGCCGGATACCTTTCCGGCGACATCGCGCATCGGCTGCCCGACGAGGGGCAGCTCATCCCTACCCCCAGGCCCCATGAGAGGGTCGTTTTCCTCCCCCACTTCCTCCGCGGACTGGGTTTTCCACTTCACCCTTTTGTCCGAGGGCTCATGTTCTACTACGGCCTGGATTTCCATGATCTGGCGCCGAACTTCATCCTCAACATCTCGGCGTTCATCGTCGTGTGTGAGGCCTTCCTCTGCATCCGGCCCCACTTTGGCCTGTGGCTCAAGACCTTCAACGTCAAGCCGAAGGTTGTGATGGGCACGCAAGCGGAATGCGGAGGCGCCATGTTGGGCAAGATTCCCAACGTTCTTTGGCTCAAAGGGGCCTTCGTGGACTCCGTTAAGGGGTGGAAATCGGGGTGGTTCTACATCACCGAGCCGCACGAACCTACGTGGGCGGCGGCCCCCGAGTTCAGATCTGGTATCCCCACGCAGCTCACCTCTTGGAAAGAGAAGGGCTTGCGGTGGGGTAATTCGAAGGAGGTGACGGGACTCCGAGCCTGTATCCAGAAGCTGGTGAACAATAAGCTCCGGCTCGTCGACGTGGTCCAAGTCATGCTCATCCACCGGATTCTCCCATGCCAAGAACGGGCATTCAATCTGTGGGAGTTCAATCCGGAACAGCACCAGGCGCTAAGCGGGCTCTTCGATACAACGTACGAAGGCGCCTGGAGGGTGCTGTTCAAGGGCGCCGAAGCCCCCGCATCCGCGACAGAAGATCGCGGATTCCGCTCACAGCATTCCGTTGACGAGGTAAGTGATTCAACCCCTTTACGGGACACTTATTGTTTAAGAGTTTGACCCTAAGCGGGTTTCAATCTTCCTTCTCCTTTGACAGGAGTGGATGAAGAAGGCCGAGCAGCTCATCTGCCCGGCTCCCATGCCAGAAGACCCAGTGGACGCCCGTCTAGCGGGGTTGCTGGTTCCGGCACCGCACGTGGTGCCGGAGAAGAAGGCCAAGAAGGTGGCCACGGGTACTCGGAAGAGTACCCGTTTTCAGGTGTCCGACGAAGAGGCGGACTCCTCCCCCGAAGACGAGGAGGAGGAAGAGGACTCTCTCCCGGAGGAGGGAGAGAAGAAGAGGAAGGCTTCCCCAATAGGGGAGGCCGAAGGGTCAAAGAGGGGAAGAACTATTCCCCCGGACAGCTCCGCCAACACCAACGTTGGCGAAGAGGAGTGGCCTTCAAGGGCCTGGCCTCTAGCGAGATCGTAAGTATCCGGATCCCTGTATAATATGAAAGTTCTTTCGTGCCACATAGTGCCTTTCTAATGCCGCATACTGTCCGTAGTCCGGCCGACGATGATCTCCCCGCTTCATCGAGCGGGTCGTTGGCCCCGTCGGATGTGGATTCACTTCCGACTGCCTCCACCCCCCGCGCCGATGAGGACGCCGAGGTGGGATCCCAGAGAGGGACCCATCAGGAGGAGGCTCCGGAGGCGCCGCAAGGCAGCCTCCCGGACTTTGCGCCGGACTCTACATTGGAACCTGCAATGGTTCTAGAGTCCAGCAAGCAGCCCCTTCGAAAGAAGGGCAAGACCATGATGCCGGCGGCCTCCGTCCAACCGGAGGCGCCGGACAACTTGCTGGAGGCGCTCAAAGGCGCTTCCATCGAGGAAGAACACCGCACTATTAAGAGTGCGGTGATTCAGAAGGTTCAGCTTGCCAAGAGCGGGCTGACCGAAGCCTGCAGCAGCCTTCTAACAGGCTTTGAGGTAAGAAGTTGAAATTATGTAATGTAATACCGCATAGACAGTAGCCCCTGATGCTTAGTTCGGTGTTCAAAAAGAAAAGTCGGACTGAGGATCTAACAAGATATACGCAGGGTTGCTTAAAATATGTCAATATGGGTTTGCAGGCTGCGCTGCTGACCTCTGCCGCACTGACTGCGGAGGTCGATGTGTTAAAGCAGGATCTCGAGCGGTCCGAGCGAGAGCTCGGCCATGCCAAGAAGCAGCTCGAGGACAAAGAAGGTGAGTAACACCACTTTGAATAGTTACCTTACAGAAAAGGATTTTGGTTGCAATAAAATTAACAAGGATAATATGGGTATTGCAGGGCCACGGACGAGGTGGCAGCCCTGAAGGAGGCTGTGTCTGCCGCCGAACACAGTGCGGCCGTGGAACGGGCAGAGCGAGAAAAGCAGGAGGCACGGGTGGCGGAAGTACGGCAAGAGCTCCAGGCTCTCATGGAGAAGCATGAGAGGTTGGAGCGTGACTCCAAGACTCGAGAGTCCGAGCTTGCCTCGGCTCTCGAAAGTGCCTAGTCCGCCAAGGCCGAGGCCCATAAGGCCCTTCAGGAGGTTGAAGATGTAAAGAAGATAGCGGCGGGTAAGGCATTTTTCATGCAAAGCAAGCATGTTAATGTAAACTACCTGACACTTACCCGCATTCGGAGCTCTCCAGGGGCGTTTGCAGATCTGCCGCATAGTGCGTCCGATGCCGCCGCATTCTATCGTGGCGAGGAGGGGAGCTCGACGGAGAAGGTCTTCTGGTCTCAGTACGCTGAGGCCGGACATCCGGTGCCCCCAAGCGACCAGCTGAAGCAGCTGGTCGAACTCCACAAGGTAGCTGAGGAGGCCATGAAGGGCCTTATAGTCCGGCTGTGGCCTGGACAGGCTATGCCTGGGAGCTACTTCGGCCTCGTGCGGCGGCTGGTGGATGCGTGCCCCTGGGTGGAGGTCATCAAGCGCTCCGCCTGTATTGAAGGTGCTCGTCGGGCCCTTACCCGCACAAAGGTGCATTGGGGCAGGTTGGATGCGGAGAAGCTTCTCACGGACCCACCGCCACCGGGCAAGGAGTATCGCACGCCCGAAATGTATTATAAAACTATCCTGAAGGGAGCCCGCGATATTGCGGATGAGTGCCCCAGAAATGTAATCTTTGAGTAAACTCGCTATGTATTATCCTAGGCGCTGAAACTTTGTTCATGTGCGCATTAAGCAACGCTTGTTTAATTTAAAATATTACCTTCTGTGCGGCCGTTTATAAAATCTGAGAGATGGCAAGTCGTTGGCTTCAGCCCCCGAGCCACGAGTGCTGGGGTGTTCGGGATAAACTTGAGCACTCTTGTTCCCATTTTTTGGGTCCATCTAGGGAGGCGCTCAACACAACGAACAAGGCAACCGGACTTATAATGCTTAAACACTCTCACTTAGCCATAGAATTCTATAATTTTAAATTTCGGCGAAGCCCCTGGTATTCGGAAGACCGAATCCGGGGCGCTATCCACGCCTTCGTCGGACATTGTCCGGAACTTCGCTCGAAGCGGCATGAGTCTTTAAGGACCCGAAAAGACCTCTCGAACAGCGACCAGTCTCTCGCCTTATCATGCCGGTCAGTTTTAGCTTTCTCCACTGAGGTGCTCGCCCGGCTCAACCGGGGCGCAATCGCAGTGGTTCTCCCAGTGCCACCTTAGCCGACAGAACGGAACGTAAGGCACCAAAACGTGGGAGCCGGGCAAACCCAACTATTGACCCAAGACATGATTCGGAGCCGATTCATATAATGCTATAAGTTCGGGGTGCTGCACTTATAAAAGTGTTCGGACTTATCACACCATAATGTGGGGAACATAAGCCCCTGGTGTATTAGGCCGTACCAAAATGTATGGATGCAAGATGTCGTGTAATGGACATATGTATATAAAAAGTAATGCAATTGCCGTCGAAAAGTGCTGCATCATTTATTAAAGAAAGTCTGCTATGAGTGCGGACTGATACAAATAGTGCGGTAAGCAAGGGATTTGGACTAATTAAACATGTCCCCCTCCAGGGGTGAGCTACGGACTTGGTGTATATAATCGAATTTAATGCTCGTAATTGAGACCACCTGAGTGTTCGTCGCAGCCTTCTTTCTTCCCTGACTGTTGCACCATGAGTTTGGCAGGTTCACCGCTGGACAGGGCCTCTGGTTAATGGAGTCTTGTGTACACAAAGAAAGAAAATAAAAAAAAAATAAAAAGAGGGGGGCACACTTGCGAGCCCCTGGTGTGGTCGAGCCGCACTCTGGGTCCATTGTGATCGTGCCCCTTCCCCTGCGCCCATGGTATCTCCAAGGCGTAATGATGTACGCGGAGGGTTGTTCTTGCAATCATGCGAGGGCGGGGGTTGGGGCCGCATTGCTACGCGTGCTCTGATCGCGCCAGGTGGTCTTGGTTGGTATTGCTTCGGGCGCGTTTTGCTGTATCCGGCCGTTTAACGGTCGGACTCGAGAATTGCCTAAAAAGGCTGCTCTGTACTTCTGCCGCGAGAGCCGCTGTATGTTCCTCCGTTCGGAGGGAGCGTTCCGTATTCCCGTTGACCGTGATGACTCCACGAGGGCCTGGCATCTTGAGCTTGAGGTATGCATAATGCGGCACCGCGTTGAACTTGGCAAACGCGGTTCATCCGAGCAGAGCGTGATAGCCGCTGCGGAACGGGACTATGTAGAAGATTAACTCCTCGCTCCGGAAATTGTCCGGGGATCCGAAGACCACTTCTAGTGTGACTGAGCCTATACAATTGGCTTCCACACCTGGTATGACACCTTTAAAGGTTGTCTTTGTAGGTTTAATCCTTGAGGGGTCTATGCCCATCTTGCGCACTGTATCCTGATAAAGCAGGTTCAGGCTACTACCACCGTCCATCAGGACTCTCGTGAGGTGAAATCCATCGACGATTGGGTCTAGAACCAATGCGGCGAATCCGCCATGGCGTATGCTAGTCGGATGGTCTCTTCGATCGAAAGTGATCGGACAAGAGGACCATGGATTGAACTTTGGGGCGACTGGCTCCATCGCATAGATGTCCCTTAGTGCGCGCTTCCTCTCCCTCTTGGGTATATGGGTTGCATAAATCATGTTCACCGTCCGCACTTGTGGGGGGAAACCCTTCTGTCCTCTATTGTTCGGCGGTCGGGTCTCTTCCTCGTCGTTGCTGTTTAGCCCCTTGTCATTGTTTTCGGCAATTAACTTACCTACCTGCTTGAACACCCAGCAATCTCTGTTGGTGTGATTAGCTGGCTTTTCAGGGGTGCCATGTATCTGGCATAAGCGGTCGAGTATTCGGTCCAAATTGGACGGACCCGGAGTGGTTCTTTTGAATGGCTTCTTCCGTTGACCGGGTTTAGAGCCTCGGAATCCGGCGTTGACTGTCGTATCCTCCTTATCGTCGCCGTTAAGGCGGCGTTTGTTTTTGTTTCGACGTGACCTGCCGTTGTTGTCCTTGGTATCCGGACTGCCAGAATTTTTACGAAGATTGTTGCTGCAAGCTAGCCAGCTATCCTCTCCCGCGCAGAAGCGGGTCACTAATGATGTGAGGGCTGCCATGGATTTAGGCTTTTCCTGTCCCAGGTGCCGGGCTAGCCATTCATCGCGGATGTTATGTTTGAAGGCTGCAAGGGCCTCTGCATCCGGACAGTCTACGATTTGGTTTTTCTTTGTCAAGAACCGTGTCCAGAATTGTCTGGCCGATTCGTCTGGATGCTGAATGATGTGGCTTAGGTCATCGGCGTCTGGTGGTCACACATACGTGCCCTGGAAGTTGTCGAGGAATGCGGCTTCTAGGTCTTCCCAACACCCAATTGACTCTGCGGGCAAGCTGTTGAGCCAATGCCGAGCTGGTCCTTTAAGCTTGAGTGGGAGATACTTGATGGCATGGAGATCGTCGCCACAGGCCATATGGATGTGAAGGAGATAATCCTCGATCCAAACCGCGGGGTCTGTTGTGCCGTCGTAGGATTCGATGTTTACGGGTTTAAACCCTTCAGGGATTTGATGATCCATTACTTCGTCAGTGAAGCATAGCGGGTGTGCGGCGCCTCTGTATTGAGCAATATCACGACGCAGCTCGAGAGAGCGTTGTCTGCTGTGTTCGGCCCGGCCAGGGTTATTGTATCCGGCGCGACGATATTCGTCATGGGTCGTGGGGTGCCCACGTGATCCGTAGATGGATCTGGATTGCCTTGCTTTGTCCTCTAATATATCTCGCAAGTCCGGCGCGTTCCCTCTTGGCTTCGTACTTTTGGAGCGATGCCGGGGTACGGTCTTAGTTGGGGGCCTGGATGCCTCTCTATCACGACCACGGGGTGGTCGGTCAGCCGTATCATGCGCTGGTGATGGAGGTATGTATGCTTCCTCCTCTAATCGGGGGAGCAGCTTGCGTCTTGGGTAGCTTTTGGAGGGGCGTTCGAGTTTATACTCTTCGGCCACGAGGACCTCGGTCCATCGATCAGCCAGCAGGTCCTGATCAGCTTGAAGCTGCTGCTGCTTTTTCTTTAGGCTGTTTGCCGTGGCGATAAGCCTGCGCTTGAAACGCTCTTGTTCAACGGGATCCTCGGGCACGATGAATTCGTCATCGTTGAGGCTTGCCTCATCTTCGGAGGGAGGCATATAGTTATAATCCTCAACCTCTTCGTCTGCCGCCCTCTCGTGAGGGCTTGCTTCTGCATCCTCCTGCGCTGAGTCTTGCTGGAGGGGGTTATCTTCGGCACTTTCTGGGGTATTATTATCTCCTGTGCCGGAATCTCCATTCTTGCTGTGGCGGGATTTAGAGCGGCGCCACTGACGCCGGCGCTTGGGCTGTTTCTTTAAAGAATCTGCCTCCGCTGTTTCTTCGCCGTCCCCGTCTTTTGGGGTGTCCATCATGTATATGTCGTATGATGAGGTGGTCTTCCAGTGCCCTGTAGGCGCTGGTTCCTGTTCGTCTCCGGCATCATCGTCCATAGCGTCGATGTCATCGGAGTCGTAGTCTAGCATGTCGGTTAGATCGTCGACAGTGGCTACAAAGTGGGTGGTGGGTGGGCTCTGAATTTCTTTGTCATTCGTATCCCAACCATCCTGGCCATAGTCCGGCCAGGACTCTCCCGATAACGAGAGATGCTTTAGTGAATTTAAGATGTCGCCAAAGGGCGAGTATTGGAAGATGTCTGCGGCGGTGAATTCCATAACCGGCGCCCAATCCGATTCGATTGGTAGGGGCATGGGAGGTCTGGAGTCCAGCAAGGAGCCCGGCACCTCGGAATCACGGGTTTCGCGAGGGACAAGATTAGCGTTCGGCTCCATTGCCGTGGAAGTTGAATCCCCCGAGGTGGCGTCCATCCACCGATCCTCGATCTGGGAGATCGGCTCCGGACTAAAGGCCGAAGCGAATTCGTGTGCGGCCACCAAGGCACTGTTCGGCGGCAGAGCTAGATCATGCCCATCGTAACAGTGCGGCGCGCTTGGCTGTGGCTCGAGCCCGTCGAAGATCAAGTCTCCGCGGGCGTCGGCCGTGAAGTTTAGACTTCCGAATCTGACCTGACGGCCAGGGGCGTAGCTTTCGATCTGCTCCAGATGGCCAAGCGAATTAGCCCGCAATGCGAAGCCGCCGAATACGAAGATCTGTCCGGGGAGAAAAGTCTCACCCTGGACAGCGTTGTTGGTTGAAGACGCCATCGAGCCTATCGGTGACAACACAGAGGAACTCTCAATGAAAGCACCAATGTCGGTGTCAAAACCGGCGGATCTCGGGTAGGGGGTCCCAAACTGTGCGTCTAGGCGGATGGTAACAGGAGACGAGGGACACGATGTTTTACCCAGGTTCGGGCCCTCTCGATGGAGGTAAAACCCTACGTCCTGCTTGATTAATATTGATGATATGGGTAGTACAAGAGTGGATCTACCACGAGATCAAGGAGGCTAAAACCTAAAGCTAGCCTATGGTATGATTGTTGTAATGTATGTTGTATCCTACGGACTACAGCCCTTCGGTTTATATAGACACCGGAGGAGGCTAGGGTTACACAGAGTCGGTTACAATGGTAGGAGATCTACATATACGTATCGCCAAGCTTGCCCTCCACGCCAAGGAAAGTCCCATCCGGACACGGGACGGAGTCTTCAATCTTGTATCTTCGTAGTCTTGGAGTCCTGCGGACGATGATAGTTCGGCAGTCCGGACACCCCCTAGTCCAAGACTCCCTCAGTCGGCCCATGAACGGACGATTCCAACTCTAGCCCATTTACGGCCATAATGCGGCCTATTATTGGCCCATGTTTGGCCAATCGATCATACGGCCCGTATAAGGCCCATTGATAATACGGCTCGTAGAAGGCCCATTGTTTCTACGGCCTGTAGAAGGCCCATTGTTTCTACGGCCCATAGAATGCCTATTGTTTCTACGGCCCGTAGAAGGCCCACTGTTTCTACGGCCTGTAGGAGGCCTAGTGTCACTACAGTAAATATTAGCCCATGGTTATCATGGCCTAGTTTTAAAAATAGGTTATTGCAGCCACTAGCAAACCGCGGAAAAAGAACTGCACTGACTACAAGCAAACAAATAAACAAGACAACAAGGAAATAAATAAGCAAGCAACTTATGCTAGGCTATCACGGCTATTACAGATATTACATCCACTGGGCATCAAAGTTCGCCACCGGTGCAAATATAGGGAACAAAGCAGCATATAAACGCCGCAGCAAAACAAGTCCAGAACTGAAACCACTTCAGAAGAGTTCAAGAAACAATATCCTGGGTACCCATAATGCTGGCAAGATGCTTAGCAAGCTTATTAACTTTCTCTTGTTTGGCGCTTCAATCCTCCAGCGCTTGCTGTTGCACAAGAAAGTATGCATCTGAATTCTGCAGGGACTTCCTCAGTCCTTCGGCTTCTTGCCACAGCACAGCTGACTGATGCCTTTCAGCTTGTAGCTGAGACTGAAGAAGTCTAAGTGATTCAGGCAGCGAGTTTGAAGAGCTTGTGCCAGCGGTACTGGCCAGTAACTCGAACACTACATCAACACAGGACTGTGGGGTTTTCTCACCGTCTACAAGATTTTTTTTATCACCTTTCTTGAAGACCAACAGGGTTGTCTCACTATCTTGAACCTTATGTGCATTACTTTCTCTACCATTGCATAGTGGGGTGCTCTTCTCCAATATTCTGTTTGCATACTACAAGAGAAACAAGCAGACACATCACAGGTTAAGCTTGTAGTATACGAAACTCATTTTTGTAAACCGGTTCAGTAGTAAGGTGGACAAGATAACAGCCTGAAACAAACATATATCTATGTACTATGGTCACTATATTGTCCATATCATTCTAGTTTATGTTCCCTAATCAAGATAGAGACATAGTTCAACTCATATATTTTTAAGACACAGCAGCATAGACAGAATATAAGTGTGAGAAACTACACAGCATTGGCAGCACTTGTAATGTGCATCACATGAGAACATAACTGTTTATACAACTTAAACTGAATTCAACATTGAGCAAGAAGTTAGAACAGCAATCCAGTTAAAGAAATAGGTTTAAAACATACCTATTGCGCCATTGGAGTTTCAATTGGATCCTTCAATTTTGGAAGTAGTTGGTATGAGTAAATACAGTGATGCCACAGCAAAGGAGTATGGACCATAGCTACGGAATCTGACCTGAGAACAGCTGCTCTTCTGCTTTAAACATGGAGTTTGGGTTAGCTGTGGTGGTCTTCGTGCTTTGGGCACTACAGTAGCTTTACAAACTGCTCATGTGGGGGTACTCTATGGTGGACATGGTGCTTTGTCAACCAGAAGTGGGTTACTATCCGCTGGGGTTGCGGTTAGATGGGTTGTAGCCGGTTCTCTGCCCAACGGTGTAAGTGTGCAATCTGGAAGAGTCTCGATTATGTGTGGTGGGGCTAGTTTGTGGGCCAGTACAACCATGGTTCTATCTACATCAACGGGTAGCACTGTCTTTTGTGAAGAACGGGTTTTTGCTTCCTTAGATACTTCCATCACCCCCTCCAATTCAAATGGCTGATAAACAAGAACAGAAATTGAACGTACAGACATTGAATGATAGACAGATCTGGTAATTCACATATATGATGTCTAACCAAATAGGACAGCATGACACAATTTCACATATATGATGCCTAACTAAACAGGATAGCATGACACAGTTTCAGATATATGATGGATAACTTAACAGGATATAATGGCATAATTCAACATATGATGAGTACCTAAACAGGATGACATGACAAAACTATATGATGTCTTTCTAAAATAGGTTGGGATGAAATAATTCACATACATGTTGTCTAAGTATACAGGATGGCATGATATAATTGACATAATTGATTCATATACCAAGCAGCTGGCACTCGCATGTATGATCTCTAAACTAAGCAGATAGAATTCAATATTGTGCATATGATGTCTAAACGAAGCAATGCAAGACACCATATGCATCATATGAGAAATATAAACATTGCAACTTCGAGCATACACCTCAGGTGGGATATAGGTCTGGTCATCTGTCTCTAAATCCTCCTCTGAGGAGATCCCTGTAACCATCGAGATATATGCTTCAACAGGTACCATTGCCTGCTCTGAAGACCTTGTTTTCCCTCCAGATTTTTCCATAACCGGCTCAAATGGCTGATACACATGAAGAGTAGTTCAATATACACAGATGTCGGCAAATGGATACGTAATGAAAAAAAGATGGCATGAGATAATTCACATATATGATGCCTGGCTCCATGGCTGTGCATAATTCACATATATGATAACTGGCTGAAAAACATGGCATTGCATAATTCACATATCTGATATAGAAAGCAAACAGGAGGCATTCACACAAAGCATGTCTAATCTAAGCAGATGGCATGGCAATGCAAGACACCATATGCATGATATGAGCAATATAACCCAGCCAAGTTAGAGCATGCACCTCGGGGGGGGGGGATACGACTGGTCATCTGTCTCTGAATCCTCCTTTGAGGACCTATCTGTAACCAGCAAGAAATTTGCATCGACAGGTAGCACTGACTGCTCAGAAGACCTTGTTTTCACTCCAGATTTTCCCTTGACCGACTCAAATGCCTGATGCATAGGAAGAGTAGATGAATGTATAAACATTGTTGACAAATGGAATACTTTATGGAAAAAAATATGGCACGATACAATTCACATATACGATGACTGGCTAAACAAGATGGCATTGCATGATTCACGTATATGATGCCTTGCTAAAGAAGATGGCATTGCATAATTCCCATATACTCCCTCCGTTCCTAAATATTTGTCTTTTTAGAGATTTCAAATGGACTACCACATACGGATGTATATAGACATATTTTAGAGTGTAGATTCACTCATTTTGTTCCGTATGTAGTCACTTGTTGAAATCTCTAAACAGACAAATATTTAGGAATGGTGGGAGTATGATATAGAAACCAAACAGGTGGCATTCACACAAAGCAAATCTAAACTAAGCTGGTGACATATAAGATGTATAATGTAAGCAATGCAAGGCGCCATATGCATGATATGACCAACATCAGCATGCCAGGTTAGAGAAAACACCTCAGGGTGTAAATAGTCATGGTCGGCTCCTTCTGAATCTCCATCTGAATAGTTATCTTCCTCTGGAATACAATCTGGAAATGCAGGAGGGGGCCACTTCGCCCACCATGGAGCGGCGTCTGCATGACATTATATTCCCACGCAATGGTCTTCTCTTTTTCTCTACATGTTCAGTACGATTGTGTACAATATCTGACATGCATAATAAAAAAATAGTTAGATTTTGTAAGGCCTAAGGGGTGCATGAAAAAATCAAGACTGATGGTAGCAAATGAGTGGATGGATCCAAAACTAATGATAGCAGGTAGATTATAGCTTCAGTTAAAAAGATAGACAATGGATCATCTATTGTTTGTTGCCCACCCAACATGAACCAAATAGAAGACCCCAGATGAACCAGATAGTAGACAGATACTATTCATTGCTGGCTCGATATGAGACCCATGGGCAATTCAAAACTCAAGATTGAACGATAAAGTAGCAGGTAATAATAACCGATGTATAACGTAAGCAAACACGAAAGACTGCGACCTCTCTTCCGGAACTGTGTAGTCCTGAGGTTCATCTGCTCAGTCGATGATGGTAATGCAGTTGGCGTGGCTGCCGGCAACGGGGAAGATGATCTGAGGCGGCGAAAGAAAGTCTGCAGGGGAGATCTCTGCTGTAGTGAACGCTTCTGTCGATGGTGCAATTCAGGTGGGGTGGATGACGGCACGGCAGGAGCAGGACATAACACACAGAGTTTTCTTTGACGCCTATCTAAAAATGAAGTAAATCTGTAAGGGCTCCTTAGAATTGTAGGATTCTATAAACGCAGGGACAGGAAAAACACAGGAATAGGATAGGAATGCATGTGCAAAACAGAGCATTTGGAAACATAGGATTTCAGGCAACCTGGGTGTTTGGCTCACATGAATTGGAAGAACACAGGAATGGAGAAACAAAGTGATGTGACGAGTGTACAACCTCTTTGGCATAGCCTTGTGGACCTCAGCATCATTGGGTTGGACATGGAGGATGGTGATGATGTTGGTGTGACTGTCAGAGGCGGGGAAGAAGATCCGAGGCCTCTGGAAACGGCGCCGAGGGTACTGCTCCTCTGTGATGGACGGTTCCGTTGTTGGAGCAGCTCCGCTAAGGTGTACGGCGTCGAGGCTGAAGCATGACAATACAGACAACGTTAATCTGAAGTGGGACCCTAATATCAACTGCAATAGATGATGTAAAATACATCACCAAAAAGTGCTAGATGTAAAACGCATCAGCCGCGCCACGGCCGCTCCGACAGATGTTGTAAGTACTGTTCACTCTGAACTTAACTGAAGAAAATGAACTTTACAGTCGAAACTGAATTTTACTGTCGAAACTGATTGAACTAGTAACAGAGCATTGCAATAGATGTTTAGGGCGTTCGAGCACTAGTAGTAGAGAAGCAGTGATCTAAATCAGCAGACGCTCGAGCAGGGAACGCACTAGCAGAGAGCAAGTCATGCAGTAGCACCGCGAGCGAGTGCTAAAGCAGCATCTCCTGTAGCTGTCGGAGGTCGTGCAGCAGCAGCAGCGCAAGTGAGAGCAAGAGCAGAGCAGCAGCACGACAGACAGCAAGAACAGAGCCGTAGCACGAGCGAGAGCCGGAGCAGCTGCAACAAGTGCCATTGTGGAAGTCACCGCCGAGGAAGCAATGACATGGGGGAGAGACGCCGTGGATGATGTGGCCGGCGATGGCGCCGTCGATGGAGACACGCCATGTCTGCTCGATATCGAGCACCGGCAGCCCCGTGAGATCGAATAAAAGATAAAATGCAGCGGTGAGTGCAAAACCTCCTTGGTGGCGCCGAGTTGGCCTCGGCTTCATCGGAGGAATTGGTGAGGGTGCTGCGGTTCCGGTGGGGCAGGTCAAGATGGCGCTGTGGGGATTGAGGTGGCGCGATAGACGAGGCAAACATCGGGGCAGCTCCTTGGGTGTGGAGGACGGGGCGGCTGATCCGGCTAGACGACGAGATCGACAACGGATCCTCATCCGGTGCGGTGGATGAGGGACGGCAAGCTGTTGCGGTGGACGACGTAGTCGGGGAAGAGTCTGTGGCTGGGCGGCGGTCGGGAGGCCGACGGAGGAGCGTGGGGTTTCGCGGGTGGTGGCCTCGATGTACGAATGGGGGCGAAGGAGGGAGCCAAGCTTAGGGACGCGCTTGTCCGAAATGCAGGGTAAGTTACCAGCGTACCCCCACCGGTTTTGACACCGCGACATGGAGCTTCATTTCCAACTGAGGGGTAGAAGGGGGATTTTGCGTGTCTGGGCCGCGGGAGCGATTCTGGATGAGGAGGGAGTTCTCGCGCGCATCCAAATTTCGGGATAAGAAGGCGCGGCACGGGTTGTAACGCCCCCGATTCGTTGCACCAGGTGTCCGCCAGTTATTTGCCGTCGTTGCCATGTCATTTGCTTGCGTGTTGCACTTTGCCATGTCATCATATGCATTTCATATCATGTCATCATGTGCATTTCATTTTGCATACATGTTCGTCTCATGCATCCGAGCATTTTCCCCGTTGTCCATTTTGCGATCCGGCACTCCTATGTCATCCGGCGTTCCCCTTTTGTCTTCTATTGTGAGCGGGTGTTAAACTTTCTCGGAATGGACCGAGTCTTGCCAAGCGGCCTTGGTATAGCACCGGTAGACCGCCTGTCAAATTTCGTGCCATTTGGAGGTCGTTTGATACTCCAACGGTTAACCGCGTAACTGTAATAGCCCCTTTCTCTTTGCAGCCCAACACCCCTTCCAAAGTGGCCCAAAACCCAGCAGACTCCCCTCCATGCTCTCGGTCGTTCGATCACGATCGCGTGGCCGAAAACCGCACCTCATTTGGACTCTCCTAGCTCCCTCTACCTATATATATGTGCATCTCCCCCGAAATTTTCGCAGTCCAAACCCTAGATCATTTCCCCTCCGCGCCGCCGGACGAAATTGTCCGCCGACGGACATGTCCGCTCTGCCGCCTCCGCCAACCGCAGCGCGCCACGTCGCCCTCTGCGCTGCCCAGCGCCCGCCGCCGGCGAGCTCCCCGCTCCGGCCGCCGCGCCCGCGCCGGCCTCCCTGCCTCCGGTCGCTGCCCCGAGCCGCCCGCCTCCGCAACCCGCAACCCGCCGCGTTCGCCGCCGTCCGCCGCCTCGTCGGCGCCGCCTCGCGCTCGCCACCCGCGCCTCGCTGCTTCCCATCGCCGGCGCCGCCCGCCGCCCCGCTCCTCCGCTCGGCCGCCGGCCGCCCGAGTTTGCCGCCTCGCCGGTGCGCCTCCGCCGCCGCGTCCCACGGGCGCCGCCCCGCCCGGATCCGGCCGGGACCGGCTCGGCCCCACCATCCCCGACCCTGCCGGCGCCTCCTCCGCGCCACTCCGGCGAAACTCCGGCGAGCCGCCGCCGCCGGACCCGTCTCCCTCCGGATCTGGATCAGATCCACCACCACCACCAACCAAACGCGCCGTCCCCATCCCGGATCCCTCCGTCCCGGGTTGACTTTTCCCGGAGGTAAAAATGGCTAAGTCCCCAAAGTTTTTGACATTATCATAGCATGTTCATTGCATCATAACTCTGCATCCGTAGCTCCGTTTCGTGCGTGTAATATGTCAAATTGTTCGTCTCGACGAGTACATCATTTCGTGACTTTGCATCATTTTCATTTGAGCTCATCTTGATGCCCGAAATGCTGTTGGAAGAGTGCATGTTGATGTTAATCTGCTGAAACTGTTATAACTTGCTCATTTATCATTTTTGCCATGTTTGATGTGTGCATCCTATGAGGTTGATGTCTTCATGTGTTTTGATCTATGCCATGCCATCTTTCCAGGGGTGTATGCCATGTATTTTTGTGATCAATGTGGTGACTAGCACAAGCATGCAAACTAGGCTTCGTCATATTGCTGATTCTAGTCCTTGTTCTGCTGTTATTTTTATGCCATGTAAACTTGATGCTACAGAGAGATCCATGCTTATTTTGAGATACTTCAGTAAGGGTGTTTTGAGCATATGGTTATTGTCTATCCATTCATGCCCTTGTTTGCAATTATGGAGTAGTCTAGCATGTCATTTGAGTGCTCTACTTTTGCTTCAAAATGTTTCCTGGCAGATTGTTTACATGTTATTCAATATGGCCAAGCTTGCTATAGTTGATCCTTGCATTCTATGGACTTGTTCTTGACTTGGTTTGTTTCATAAACATGTCTTCTTGATGATGCTATGCTTATCTTGTCATGCAATGACTTGTGGTGAGTGAATCGAGCTTGTTAAGTAGTGTACTTGTTGTTGTTGTTTTGCTAGACAGATTCTGTAATTTTGTGATGCCATGTTAACATGTTGCTACTAATCATTCTATGCATAATCTGGAGATGCTCTATAAACATGTTTTGATCTACATGTCATGCTCTATCCATCCATGCCCTGGTTGCAGTATAGCTTGTTGTAGGTTGTTGTAATCTTGCTCTAAAGTTGCTTCATAATGTTGCTGTCAACCTGTTAACATTAAGTTCACTAGTGCCCATGTGTTTCTCTAGTGATCCATGCACCCTATGAACTTGTTCTTGCCATCCTTAGATTTATAAACATGCCTTCTTACTGTTGGTTGCCTTGCCATGCCATGTATTGCTCTGCGGTGAGTGATTCAAGCTCACCAACATGCCTACTTATTGTTGTTCCTGCCATGTTTGAATCTGTAATATAACTTGCCATGTTTACATGGGTGCCATCATATTTTCTATGCCTTTTTGGCTCATGGTAAGTAAGGGACTTTTGATCTATGAAATTAGTAGATTCATTTCATGCCTTTGTTTGCCATGATAAGTTCCAGTAACATGTTGTTTGATAGCTCTAACCATTGCAACCTGATGTTATTTCTGCTAAAGTCTGAACTGTTATTATTTGCAATCTTACCATGTCTGTTTGAGCATGTTCTAGTGATTTCTGGAGATAGCTCAGTGTTCATGTTTTGTTATGCTTTACCTGTACTTCATGCTCATGCCTTTTGTTTTTATGTTGGGGTGCTGTAGCTTATTGTTTTGATGCTTGCAATATGCCTAGTTGCTGTTATGGACAGATTGTTGTTATGCCTTGCATAGAGTATGTATTGAACCGTTGCTCCGTTTTGAGTGTGCTCTATATGGAACTTGGTTGTTTTTGCATGTATTTTCATATTATCATGTTGCATCCTTGTTTTGAGGTGTTTGCTTGATGTTTGTATGCATTTTGCATCAATGCCATGTTTAACTTGTTTTGCTCATATCTTCTAGGCTGTAGCTCCAAATCTAATGAACTTTATATGCAACTTGACTAGAATTTCGTGTAGATCATCTTGGTGCATCTTAACTTGCTGTTTAACAACTTGAACATAAGGTTTATTCAGATCTGGACCAATTTCGAAATTTGCATATGAGGACTTACCGGAATTGTTATATGTTGTTCCCGGCCTCATTTAAACTTGCCTTGATGTGTTGTTCTTGTTTACATCATCTCTTGCCATGAGTAGCTTCATGTAGCTTTGTCATGCATCATGCTTGTTGTGCATCATGTCTTGTTCATGTGTGGTGTGTTTACCTATGTTGTGTGCTTCTTCTTGTTAGTTCATGTTTCGTTGCGATCGTGAGGATTCGTTCGTCTACGGTTGGTTCGGCTTCATCCATTCGTCTTCTTCATGGACTCGTTCTTCTTCCTTGCGGGATTTCAGGCAAGATGACCGCTACCCTGGATCTCACTACTATGATTGCTATGCTAGTTGCTTCGCTATGCTACGCGACCTATTACCTGTTTATCAAGCCATCCCAAATTGCCATGAACCTCTAACCTTTGACACTTTTCCTATGCAAACCACTGTTTGGCTATGTTACCGCTTTTGCTCAGCCCCTCTTATAGCGTTGCTAGTTGCAGGTGAAGTTGAAGATTGCTCCACGGTGGACAGGGTTTATGTTGGGATATCACAATATCTCTTATATTATTAATGCATCTATATATTTGGTAAAGGGTGGAAGGCTCGGCCTTATTCCTGGTGTTTTGTTCCACTCTTGACGCCCTAGTTTCTGTCATACCGGTGTTATGTTCCCGGATTTTGCGTTCCTAACGCGGTCGGGTGATTTATGGGACCCCCCCTGACAGTTCGCTTTGAATAAAACTTGTCCAGCAAGGCCCAACATTGGTTTTACCATTTGCCTCACCACCACCTATATTTCCCTTGGGAGTAATTAACCCAAGGGTC
>NC_041381.1:355882937-355883957 GCF_002162155.2 Triticum dicoccoides | reverse complement strand
GTCTAAGTGTTGGTCCGAACTAGAGCCCTTTGCAGCGCCCCCTCAGGGAAACTTGAGGTCTGGTTTTAGTTGTACGGATTGCTCATCCGGTCGTGGCTTGAGACGAGATACGCGCGGCTACTATCAGGATGTCGGCACGCCGGGAGGTCTTGCTGGTCATGTTTTACCATTGTCGAAATGTCTTGTAAACCGGGATTCCGAGACTGATTGGGTCTTCCTGGGAGAAGGTCTATTCCTTCGTTGATCGCGAGAGCTTGTCATGGGCTAAGTTGGGACACCCCTGCAGGGTTTAAACTTTCGAGAGCCGTGCCCGCGGTTATGTGACAGATGGGAATTTATTAATGTCCGGTTGTAGATAACTTGACACCAGATCCGAATTAAAACGCATCAACCGCGTGTGTAGTGTGACGCCCGAGTAATCAAGCTACAGTAACCCTCTGGTAATGATGCCACGTCACCTCGATTATTGTTGATAATCTTGCGTTAGTTCAGAACCGATTCAAATTCAAATCTAAATTAAAGTTAAAACAATTAAAGTTTTCAAAAGTCAAAACTAAATTGTTCCTAATGTGTCAAAAAAAACCGTAACAAATGTTGGTGAAGAAATCATCTTCTAATAAAAAACTTAAATACATTTAATAAACTAGAACAGCGATAAAACAATTATCTAAAATGCTTTTAAAATAATAAGCACATGCAAAACACTTTATTTAAAGTGCCAGAATATCTGGGGCTGTGACCTATTTAATAACACCAAACTAGTTGTCGCTCCTAAATATTATAAAACTAAAATAAAAGAAAATTGAAAAGAAATAGAAAAACAAAAAAGAAGAAAGGAAAAGAAAACAAACCCCCCCCACTGGGCCACAACCCAGCTGGCCTCTGGGCCAACCAGGCCGGCCCAGCCGGCGCCTATAGCCCCCCTGGGGCGACCGAACCCTAGCTACCCGATCCCCACTCCCCCACTTCCCCCTCTCGCTCTCCCCCCCCCCTCTCGATCCAGATCGGGGGCGCGACCCC
>NC_041381.1:355874929-355882832 GCF_002162155.2 Triticum dicoccoides | reverse complement strand
GGCACTCCCGACGACGCCTCCGTTGCCGACCGCCGACCCCATCGCGTCGGTGCTTGCCTCTTGGACTCCTCCTCGCCCTCCTCTCCTTCGCGCGACACCCGCCAGACGCTGCGGCCTCGCCTGTTGACCCGACACCGTCGCCCGTCGTCACCACCACCCCGTCGTCGACCGTCGTCGCCCCGAGCTCCGGCGCCTCCCCGACTCCTCCTCGCGCACACTATTGCACACCTGCAGGGCCCGGTGAGGCCCCTCCTCTGCTTTCCCCCTCTTCTTTCCCTCCCGTCGTAGTAGGTCGCCCCCGCCGTCACGCCCGAGCTCCCGAGGAGCTCGCGGTTGCCGCGCCCGTGTAACCCGCCGTCGTGCACTGGTCGCACCTCCCCTGACCTGCTAGCTCCCGCCATGGTCTCTCCCCTTGCCGTATGCACGCACGCCGTGGTGGCCGGCTCGTCCCCCCGCTGCAGCGGCTCTTGCCCGTGCGTGTGCGCCGCCGCGCCCGCACCATGCCGCAATCCCTGCCTCCGCCCGTTCTCGACGAGCCCCGCGTTGGGCCGCTACGCACCCGTGCGGCTGCGTGCGCTGTGCCTCTGGCCACCGGCGCATTGTCGCCGGCCTCCGCCTTGCACTCGGGTGGGTTCGATCTCCGCCTGGGCAGCGCCCGTGCCCGTTGCGCCCGAACCCGCTAACACAGACGCCTGCTAAGGTCCCTAGGGCCTATGACAAACGGGGCCCAGCCCCAGAACGTTTTTATTAAAAAAAGAATTAGAAAAATATTAATTAATTAATTAATTAGATAATTAATTAACTTAATTAGATCTGTTAATTAACCTGATTAACTCTGATTAGATAAACTAATGATTAATTAACTAGTTAATTAGGTTTAGTTAAACTGTGACTATGACAAGTGGGACCCACGAGTAGGTTTGACTAAGTCAACAGGACTGTTGACTGCTGACTGGGCCTGCTGACCGTGCTGTTGACCGAGTCAATGGCCCCATCTGTCAGGTTGACCAGTCAACTCTGTTGACTGCTGACATCAACATGACATCATGCTGATGTCATAAATCCATTTTTGAATTAAATTAAATAATTAATTAAATTCCAGAAATTAATAAAATCTTTAGAAAATCATATCTTTTAAACCGTAACTTGGATTAAATTATTTTCAACATGAGAGTTGTTCAGAACGACGAGACGAACCCGGATACTCAGCCCGTTCGTCCACCACACACCTCTAACATATCAAACACACAACTTTCCCCCTCAGGTTCATCTGTCCGAAAACGCGAAACACCGAGAATACTTTCCCGGATGTTTCCCCCCCTTCGTCGGTATCACCTACTACCGCGATTGGGCACACCTAGCATCGTTACTTGTCATGTCATGCATCGATATGCATTTGTTTGCATTGTATTCATTTTTTCTTCCCCCTCTTCTCTCCGGTAGACCATAAGACCGACGCTGCTGCTGCCCAGTTCGAGTACGGAGTTAACGACCCCTCTCTCTTGCCAGAGCAACCAGGCAAGCCCCCCCCCCTTGATCACCAGATATCGCCTATTCTCCTCTATACCGCTTGCATTAGAGTAGTGTAGCATGTTACTGCTTTCCGTTAATCCTATTCTGATGCATAGCCTGTCATTGTTGCTACAGTCATTGATACCTTACCCGCAATCCTAGATGCTTAGTATAGGATGCTAGTTTATCATTATTGGCCCTACATTCTTGTCAGTCTGCCTTGCTATACTATTGGGCCGTGATCACTCGGGAGGTGATCACGGGTATATACTATACATACATACATACTATACAGATGGTGACTAAAGTCGGGTCAGCTCGAAGAGTACCCGCGAGTGATTCACGGATTGGGGGCTGAAAGGACCTTTGTCCCGACGGCCCTCTGTGTGGATCTTTGTGGCGGAGCGACAGGGCAGGTTGAGACCGCCTAGGAGAGAGGTGGGCCTGGCCCTGTTCGGCGTTCGCGGATACTTAACACGCTTAACGAGATCTTGGTATTTGATCTGAGTTGGCTACGAGCCTATATGCACTAACCATCTACGCGGGAGTAGTTATGGGTATCCCGACGTCGTGGTATCAGCCGAAGCACTTCGTGACGCCAGCGACTGAGTGGCGCGCGCCGGATTGGAACGTAAGCCTGCTCTTGTATTAAGGGGGCTAGTTCTGCTTTCGGCCGCGTACGCAACGTGCAGGTGTGCTATGGGCGATGGGCCCAGACCCCTGTGCGCTTAGGTTTAGACCGGCGTGCTGGCCTCTCTGTTGAGCCTAGGTGGGGCTGCGACGTGTTGATCTTCCGCGGCCGGGCATGACCCAGGAAAGTGTGTCCGGCCAAATGGGATCAAGCGTGCTGGGTAAGTTGGTGCACCCCTGCAGGGAAGTTAATCTATTCGAATAGCCGTGATCTTCGGTAACAGGACGACTTGGAGTTGTACCTTGACCTTATGACAACTAGAACCGGATACTTAATAAAACACACCCTTCCAAGTGCCAGATACAACCTGGTGATCGCTTTTCTACAGGGCGACGAGGAGAGGATTGCTAGGTAGGATTATGCTATGCGATGCTACTGGAGATGCTACTGGAGATGCTACTTGGAGATGCTACTTGGAGGACTTCAGTCTACTCTCTTCTACATGCTGCAAGACAGAGGCTGCCAGAAGCGTAGTCTTCGATAGGACTAGCTATCCCCCTCTTATTCTGGCATTCTGCAGTTCAATCCACTCATATTGCCTCCTTACACATATACCCATGCATATGTAGTGTAGCTCCTTGCTTGCGAGTACTTTGGATGAGTACTCACGGTTGCTTTGCTCCCTCTTTTCCCTCGTTTTCCTCTTCTTCTCGGATGCCGCAACCAGACGTTGGAGCCCAGGATCCAGATGCCACCTTCGGCTACGACGACTACTACTCTGGAGGTGCCTACTACTACGTGCAGCCCGCTGACGACGACCAGGAGTAGTTAGGAGGATCCCAGGCAGGAGGCCTGCGCCTCTTTCGATCTGTATCCCAGTTTGTGCTAGCCTTCTTAAGGCAAACATGTTTAACTTATGTCTGTTCTCAGATATTGTTGCTTCCGCTGACTAGTCTATGATCGAGCACTTGTATTCGAGCCCTCGAGGCCCCTGGCTTGTATTATGATGCTTGTATGACTTAATTATGTTTTAGAGTTGTATTGTGATATCTTCCCGTGAGTCCCTGATCTTGATCGTACACATTTGTGTGCATGATTAGTGTACGATTAAATCGGGGGCGTCACAAGTTGGTATCAGAGTCGACTGCCTGTAGGAATCCCCCTTTCCAACTCCTTGGCCGAAGTTGAGTCTAGACATTGCAAACCTTTTACTAACATGGCTGTGTGTCTTACGGGCACACGTCGCCATTGGGTGGTAGTAGGATCTTTTACTCCTCGACCTTTACTCTGGGACTCTGATCTCTCCTCTATTCGGGTTAAATGAATTTTACTAAATCTAACATTAGGATCTCGTTATCACTTTCACTCGGAGAGCCCCTTATTACTGATGATCATCTGCTTCACTAGAAGACCCTGAAGGTACTCTCCGATTTTCTCTCGAGACCTTATGCCCGTTGCTTTTGCAATTCCCTTCCACCGAAATATCCCTATGGATAAATACTTACACCTGTCGTGCTTACTTTTATTCCCAGTCGGTCTTGTTATTACAAGATACCCCGAGAATATTTTGTGCCTACTGCCGTGCTGTTCCTTGTCACCTGAATACCCCTACGGTTAATTCTCGCACTTATCGAGTATCCGCTCATCCCCCAGTTGTTCCTGTGTTACACAAAAGTCTTCGAAATACCATTCGATATTTCGATAATCCTCAGCAACCTATTGCTCTGGAATTTCTTGTTTGCTTTCATTATGATTAATCCCATAAGTATAGTAATCATATTGGCATCCTTCGTCACCATCATTTTAGAGACCGTTGATTCAATATGTTGTGAATGTTCACAATCATCAGTCGAGTCCTAGGATTATCTTTCCGGCTCAGACGTCATTTTGAACATGAGCTGGTTCTCGACCAAACTATCTGTCGTCGATTGTGCCTCTGGTATATTCAATTGATCCATCCTTGATCAGAACGTCTGCTTCTGATCCATTGTTTTGGAAATCATAATTCCTTAGCATTTAAGCTTTGAGTTAGTCAGTTATTTCTATAATCCGGTGCACTTGCATTCCTTCTTCCTTTGATAGAGTACCGATACCCACACCAGCTCCGTTGTGGACCATCGGTTCCTTTGTTGGATTTTATGTCCTTCATAATTAATCACCTTGTGAGCTCTTTCCCCTGATACATAATGCCTTTGGTACATTGTATCCTCTGCTTGACCAACAATGCTCTACTTTCGAGCTTGTATTAATTACCCCGAAGTTTGTGGTATATGTTCATAAGATGCCCGGATGGGTTGAACCTATGCCTTCCTTAATATGTGTGAACTCGGAAGTTTTCACGAGTCATACTCGTCTGGTATTTCACCAGGTAAAACTTTCAACACTAATGCCTTTATCAAAGCAAGAAGTGAATGGAAGGTTATACATTGAAGAAGTGGGAGTCAACCTTGAACTTTGTGTTCATGCCCATAGACACGATGTAGATCTTCTCATCGAAGCTTCTTTTAAAATTAATTATTCCCTTGGTATAAGTTCATCTTATATCTGGGATCTGGCCTTTTTCAATCGTGGTTCCGACCATGTTCTCCTTTAAATACCAAATCTCGTGCAAGTTTAAGCACTTGTCTTCTGCAGAGCAATACCCCAGTCCAACCTCTATTTTGATCTGTCGTCGAGTATTACCCCCTGGTATCTCGAGATTATCATGGAACTGCATAACTTCTTATGAGTTCTTCATCAAGTGCTACGTTCCCACTGATTCCAATTTTTCACGGGCTCTGAATTACTAAACACTCAAAGACACCAATAACTGAACCGAGTCCACACTACGGTTCAACAACCCTTCAGTAAGCTTCTATAAGTACGAGTTTGTACCCGATCACATCATTCCTAGCCTGATCGGCTATATCATTATCATGCTAAATTTTAACTGTGCTACCGGGTCCTTCTCCTCGGAGCACAAAATTCGACCGTGAGCTAATCTTACAATCGATCTTCCTCGTCATACCGTCTGTCCTTGAACATCAAGCTTGATTTCGAGTTTGTGTCGTACCCATGGTTCCAATGACTTTTGGCTTCATCATTTCCGTTGACTTGATGTCATCGCCGATCAGTTACATCTTCTCGAAACCTCTCGACAAATGTGTCGTGATCATCGTCAACATTCTGGGGTCTTCCAAGATATCTATCGAATTCTTGATGACAAATACCATCCTTGCCCCTCAATGGTTTGTATTATCATCGGCAACGTTATTGCCCTCCCTCCAACACAAACCTGCTCATGTTTTGTGTATTACCTTGAGTTCCTTCCTACCCCACTTATGTTATGTTCTACGTTGGAATATTCCCATCTTTTATGTCAAGGATGTCGTGGGAATTTCACCACCTCTTGAGAATTCTTGGTATGGTGATACTTCTCACCATCATCATTCTTCCTTGGTCCCCGTGTTGTTTTTAACCAGCATACCAATAGATGCTGTTTGAGTTCTATACTTCTAGCAACCCCATTGCTTTGAAGTTAACGATCGACAGTTCGTTCTTAGACCTTTTATTATTGAATCGTCCCTCTAACATTGATCTTGCTGCCTAAGGTCATATTTCGGGCACACCTTTCAACTAATGATTGATGGTGTATGTTTCCCTAGAGCATACAACGTTATATCATTTGAATTGACAAGTGTCATCTTCTTGTTCACATTATTGTGGAAATCCATCTTTTGAAAATCTCAATGAATTGTCGCTGAGTCAATCAGCCACCTCCTCACCTCTCCTTGGTTTAATGATGAACTATTGTTTCAGGAACCCACTCCCATAGTTCATTTCCCGAGAATCTTGCAATGCCATTTCAACGATTTGTGTTGCCCCTTTTCTTCTCGGACATCCTGAGTCTGAGGTATCATGACACCAATTGGATATGAATCTCGGTCAGATATGATGGTTGGGACAACTTTCCAAGGGTTAGGATGTTGATCCTTTGATGACCCGGTAACATGATGTCATGCATAGCACCCCCCCCCCCCGGCGGGAGGACCTATCATTATAATTTCTTTTGCAAGATAACCATTCTTCCTGGAGGAAATTGTAAGACTTATCCTACAAGTTGTTCCTAATGGATCCTTCCTATATCCAAAGTCTAGCCCTTGATTGAAACACCATGTCAATGCTATCTCGAAGCATGTCTGTGGTACTCCGATTTTCAACAAGAACATTTGAAGCCCAATGCTAAACGTTTCTTGCTCAATTATCCAAACACCGTTGTATGGATAATGTCATGAAAATTTCTCTCCCCTCACCTAGAGGCTTTTCTACTTAATATCATGTCGTGGTTATCATGTTCTGCTTGTCCTTGGGAAGGATATACCCCTGACATATGTGTTTGAACACATTTTTCTTTCCACTGTTCTGTTTAATCTGATGATCACATTTTCCTTTCCATTGTCTTGTTTAACATTTCTCGTGGTTTATATGATCTAAGCGGTAATGATTCGCTGCTTATATAAACACCTCAGTTGTACAACTCTGTCAATAAGACCCTGTTACTATTGTTGATGACATCCCGATAACCACCGATGGACGAGAACTTTGCCTATTGGTCCGCCTCGTTCAACGAGCAGGGAAATGGTTCTCTTCGTCCCTCGCCCTTGGTACCGATGTTGTTGTCGACATAACCGGCAGACTAACCTCTGACATGCCTTGCTTACATGACTGTGCAATATGTCAACGCCCTTCCTACTTTTAAACCACATGGTGGGCCCATAACCCACAGGCCCCAGGATCGAAACCTGACTCTCCTATACACCCCCTGTTCCCAAAGTTATTCCTCCCGCGTGGACTCGTATGTAATTCATGAGCCACCTTCCGATGAGATCATCAATTCTGGCATCGGAAACAATAATTATTCCGTTGCTTGAAACCCCTTTCACCTTATGACTAGGCATTGACCGATTGCCTGGCTACCTGAAACTTCTTGTTGGACCTTCCAACTTTACTCTCGATGTGTTCTATTTGTTCAACTCGAGAGGTACTCATATGCTCATTCATGGGTGAATCCCAGGTTATTACCCTTATAGCATTCTGTCGTTTCCGATCTACCCCGTGACCTATTCGTAAGTACAATGGAGTTTCCAAAGAAAGGATGCCGACTTCATCTTAATGACCTGAAGCAGAAAAATGAAGACATCAATGTATTGGATCGACCACTTCGAGAAGAGCAACTATGACCGAGAAGAATCGTTAGAATTTCGTAACCAGATCCCTTCTCCCCTTAGTCCCCCTCTTAAATCTCGGGACGAGATTTCTTGTAGTGGAGGAGAATTGTGACGCCCGGGTAATCAAGCTATAGTAACCCTCTGGTAATGATGCCATGTCACCTCGATTATTGTTGATAATCTCGCGTTAGTTCAGAACCGATTCAAATTCAAATCTAAATTAAAGTTAAAACAATTAAAGTTTTCAAAAGTCAAAACTAAATTGTTCCTAATGTGTCAAAAAAACCGTAACAAATGTTGGTGAAGAAATCATCTTCTAATAAAAAACTTAAATACATTTAATAAAAAAGAACAGTGATAAAACAATTATCTAAAATGCTTTTAAAATAATAAGCACGTGCAAAACACTTTATTTAAAGTGCCAGAATATCTGGGGCTGTGACCTACTTAATAACACCAAATTAGTTGTCGCTCCTAAATATTATAAAACTAAAATAAAAGAAAATTGAAAAGAAATAGAAAAACAAAAAAGAAGAAAGGAAAAGAAAACAAA
>NC_041381.1:355867726-355874454 GCF_002162155.2 Triticum dicoccoides | reverse complement strand
CCCCGCGGCACTCCCGACGACGCCTCCGTTCCCGACCGCCGACCCCATCGCGTCGGTGCTTGCCTCCTGGACTCCTCCTCACCCTCCTCTCCTTCGCGCGACACCCGCCAGACGCTGCGGCCTCGCCTGTTGACCCGACACCGTCGCCCGTCGTCACCACCACCCCGTCGTCGACCGTCGTTGCCCCGAGCTCCGGCGCCTCCGCGACTCCTCCTCGCGCACACTATTACACGCCTGCAGGGCCCGGTGAGGCCCCTCCTCCGCTTTCCCCCTCTTCTTTCCCTCCCGTCGTAGTAGGTCGCCCCCGCCGTCACGCCCGAGCTCCCGAGGAGCTCGCGGTTGCCGCGCCCGTGTAACCCGTCGTCGTGCACTGGTCGCACCTCCCCTGACCTGCTAGCTCCCGCCATGGTCTCTCCCCTTGCCGTATGCATGCACGCCGTGGTGGCCGGCTCGTCCCCCCGCTGCAGCGGATCCTGCCCGTGCGTGTGCGCCGCCGCGCCCGCACCATGCCGCAATCCCTGCCTCCGCCCGTTCTCGACGAGCCCCGCGTTGGGCCGCTACGCACCCGTGCGGCTGCGTGCGCTGTGCCTCTGGCCACCGGCGCATTGTCGCCGGCCTCCGCCTCGCACCCGGGTGGGTTCGGTCTCCGCCCGGGCAGCGCCCGTGCCCGTTGCGCCCGAACCCGCTAACACCGACGCCCGCTAAGGTCCCTAGGGCCTATGACAAACGGGGCCCAGCCCCAGAACGTTTTTATTAAAAAAAAGAATTAGAAAAATATTAATTAATTAATTAATTAGATAATTAATTAACTTAATTAGATCTGTTATTAACCTGATTAACTCCGATTAGATAAACTAATGATTAATTAACTAGTTAATTAGGTTTAGTTAAACTGTGACTATGACAAGTGGGACCCACGTGTAGGTTTGACTAAGTCAACAGGACTGTTGACTACTGACTGGGCCTGCTGACCGTGCTGTTGACTGAGTCAATGGCCCCATCTGTCAGGTTGACCAGTCAACTCTGTTGACTGCTGACATCAACATGACATCATGCTGATGTCATAAATCCATTTTCGAATTAAATTAAATAATTAATTAAATTCCAGAAATTAATAAAATCTTTAGAAAATCATATCTTTTAAACCGTAACTCGGATTAAATTATTTTCAACATGAGAGTTGTTCAGAACGACGAGACGAACTCGGATACGCAGCCCGTTCGTCCACCACACACCTCTAACATATCAAACACGCAACTTTTCCCCTCAGGTTCATCTGTCCGAAAACGTGAAACACCGAGAATACTTTCCCGGATGTTTCCCCTCTTCGTCGGTATCACCTACTACCGCGATTGGGCACACCTAGCATCGTTACTTGTCATGGCATGCATCGATATGCATTTGTTTGCATTTTATTCATTGTTTCTTCCCCCTCTTCTCTCCGGTAGACCACGAGACCGACGCTGCTGCTGCCCAGTTCGACTACGGAGTTGACGACCCCTCTCTCTTGCCAGAGCAACCAGGCAAGCCCCCCCCCCCCTTGATCACCAGATATCGCCTATTCTCCTCTATACCGCTTGCATTAGAGTAGTGTAGCATGTTACTGCTTTCCATTAATCCTATTCTGATGCATAGCCTGTCATTGTTGCTACAGTCATTGATACCTTACCCGCAATCCTAGATGCTTAGTATAGGATGCTAGTTTATCATTATTGGCCCTACATTCTTGTCAGTCTGCCTTGCTATACTATTGGGCCGTGATCACTCGGGAGGTGATCACGGGTATATACTATACATACATACGTACTATACAGATGGTGACTAAAGTCGGGTCAGCTCGAAGAGTACCCGCGAGTGATTCGCGGATTGGGGGCTGAAAGGACCTTTGTCCCAACGGCCCTCTGTGTGGATCTTTGTGGCGGAGCGACAGGGCAGGTTGAGACCGCCTAGGAGAGAGGTGGGCCTGGCCCTGTTCGGCGTTCGCGGATACTTAACACGCTTAACGAGATCTTGGTATTTGATCTGAGTTGGCTACAAGCCTATATGCACTAACCATCTACGCGGGAGTAGTTATGGGTATCCCGACGTCGTGGTATCAGCCGAAGCACTTCGTGACGCCAGCGACTGAGTGGCGCGCGCCGGATTGGAACGTAAGCCTGCTCTTGTATTAAGGGGGCTAGTTCTACTTTCGGCCGCGTACGCAACGTGCAGGTGTGCTATGGGCGATGGGCCCAGACCCCTGTGCGCTTAGGTTTAGACCGGCGTGCTGGCCTCTCTGTTGAGCCTAGGTGGGGCTGCGATGTGTTGATCTTCCGCGGCCCGGCATGACCCAGGAAAGTGTGTCCGGCCAAATGGGATAAGCGTGCTGGGTAAGTTGATACACCCCTGCAGGGAAGTTAATCTATTCGAATAGCCGTGATCTTCGGTAACAGGACGACTTGGAGTTGTACCTTGACCTTATGACAACTAGAACCGGATACTTAATAAAACACACCCTTCCAAGTGCCAGATACAACCCGGTGATCGCTTTTCTACAGGGCGGCGAGGAGAGGATCGCCGGGTAGGATTATGCTATGCGATGCTACTGGAGATGCTACTGGAGATGCTACTTGGAGATGCTACTTGGAGGACTTCAGTCTACTCTCTTCTACATGCTACAAGACAGAGGCTGCCAGAAGCGTAGTCTTCGATAGGACTAGCTATCCCCCTCTTATTCTGGCATTCTGCAGTTCAGTCCACTCATATTGCCTCCTTACACATATACCCATGCATATGTAGTGTAGCTCCTTGCTTGCGAGTACTTTGGATGAGTACTCACGGTTGCTTTGCTCCCTCTTTTCCCTCGTTTTCCTCTTCTTCTCGGATGCCGCAACCAGACGTTGGAGCCCAGGATCCAGATGCCACCTTCGGCTACGACGACTACTACTCTGGAGGTGCCTACTACTACGTGCAGCCCGCTGACGACGACCAGGAGTAGTTAGGAGGATCCCAGGCAGGAGGCCTACGCCTCTTTCAATCTGTATCCCAGTTTGTGCTAGCCTTCTTAAGGCAAACTTGTTTAACTTATGTCTGTTCTCAGATATTGTTGCTTCCGCTGACTCGTCTATGATCGAGCACTTGTATTCGAGCCCTCGAGGCCCCTGGCTTGTATTATGATGCTTGTATGACTTAATTGTGTTTTAGAGTTGTTTTGTGATATCTTCCCGTGAGTCCCTGATCTTGATCGTACACATTTGCGTGCATGATTAGTGTACAATTAAATCGGGGGCGTCACATGTAGCCGTGATGGTCTCTTCTCGGCGGAGTCCGGGAAGTGAACACGGTTTCTGGGTTATGTATGACGTAAGTAGGTGTTCAGGATCACTTCTTGATCATTACTAGTTGACGACCGTTCCGCTTGTTTCTCTTCTCGCTCTCATTTGCGTATGTTAGCCACCATATATGCTTAGTCGCTGTTGCAACCTCACCACTTTACCCCTTCCTTTCCTATTAAGCTTTGCTAGTCTTGATACCCATGGTAATGGGATTGCTGAGTCCTCGTGGCTCACAGATTACTACAACAATAGTTGCAGGTACAGGTTATGCGATGATCATGACGCGAGAGCGATGCTTCCTTGCGTTGAGTTCTTCTTCTGATTCTTCTTCGATCAGGGAATAAGTTCCATGTCGGCAGCCTGGGCTAGCAGGGTGGATGTCGTTTGAGTTTCTGTTTGTGTTTCATCCGTAGTCGGATGTTGCTCTTATGTATTGTGATGTTGTATATGTGTGTCATTGTATGCCTTATGTATGTATCCCCATCTATTATGTAATGTTGATGAATGATATCCACCTTGCAAAAGCGTCTTCAAGACGCACTTCTATCCTTGGTGGGACCTTCGAGTTCCTTTAGGATAGGGTCGCATCTTGGGCGTGACAAGTTGGTATCAGAGCATCGACCGACCCTAGGAGCCCCCTTGATTGATCGTGTAGTTTGGTCGTTGTTGAGTCTAGAAGAAAACTGTTTTCTGAGTCTAGTTATATCGGAGAGTAGGAATTCTTTTTACTCCTCATCCCCTTCGTCGCTCTGGTGAGGATTCTTGACGTAGGTGTTTTGATTTACTCCTCTTCCCCTTCAAATTTTTCTTTAGATCACGCGGTTAGTTTTCGTTCGTTGCCCATCCTCTTTTGTCCGGTGCATCTCTCGTCAAGTCGACTCGAGCCTCTTCATCTTTGCCAAGTTCAATCCTCAGTTGTCCTTGTTTTGCCCACCCTCCCTTCTTCTTCTCGAATCCGGAGTCCGTAATCGAGTACCCTTCCTACTCATGCGAAGTCTTTGCCTTCTTTCCTCAATGATTTCAACCGGTGTTTTCTCTTCAAGATATTCGTCGTTTTCCCCCTTCCAAGTTGCCTTTGTTTTTCCCGCCCTCCCACCCTCTTCTTCCCGGAGTCTGAGTCTCTTTCGAGCATCAATTTCATTCGTGCGGAGCCTCTTCAGTCTTTCATCAATTATTTCAACCGGTGAATTCTCGTCTCGTTTGACATTCTTCATCTCTTTTCCTTTTCCGCTGGATTCAATTCAAGTTTTTCGGGTTGTTCATATTCTTTTCCTCGGCTCAAGTGTTCTATCTGCTTGTTCGCCTCTCGCCGGTTTATCCTTTCGGAGTGTTCTAGACATCTCAGGAGATTCATCAGTGTTCCAATTAATTCGAGGTTGCCACCTCATTCAAATATTTCAATTGTTCCGGTGCATCATCTATCTGTTCAACAATTCTTTCCAACGGTGTTTTTCTTTTAGTGGGCCCTAACCCACAGGTCTTTTCCCAGGATCTTACCTGACTCTTCTAATTATCCCGGAGTTATTCCCAATTCTTTTCAAGTGTGATATAAGAATGGATTCCATCAGTCACATGCCTTCTCCAAGATCGCATTCAAATCATTTCACCGTCGGCTCAACCTCTTTGCTTTTCATTCTCCCGGAGTATCTCAGTAATTTTGGTGGTGTTTCTCATCGGCATTTGAAGACCGAAGAAGAGCTTTTCCTCTGAATCTTGCCCGTTCTCTCGAAGATTCGTGGTTCTAGCTTCTTGTTAGCCTCTCGAATTATTCCATTTGTCAGTTATTCTTTTCATCCATCCGGAGTATTTCAGGAGTTGATTTCTGTTTCTTTTCACCGGAGGCCATCATTCCAGTTATCGTTCTCTATTTATCCCAGTGCTTCGCTCAAGTGTTCTTTAATCAGCTCATGATCTCTTTGTTCTTTTGCATATAAATCCCCTCAAGCATATTTGTTCTTCTAATTCTTCCCGGTGATTCATTCTCTTTCATCAGTCATTTCCGAATTCTTACGGTGGTTCGTTCAAGACTCCTTTTCATTTGTAATCCATTCGTTCTTTCCAATCCTACCGGTGGTTCATGAAGACCTTCTCAAGTTTGTGATATGTCTCTTCTCAATCCTTTTCAAGAAGTATAAGTAGTATGCAAAATCCATTGCTTGTCATCAATTTAATTTGATGAAGGATAAGCATACAATAAATCTTATAATTATTTCATTCAAGTGATTAATCCCTTCCTTCAGAGTTTGTTCTTGATGAATAGATTCTAGTTCCAGGTCTTTTCATCTTTTCTTTTCCGGAGTTCAAATTTTCCTCAGACATTTCGTCGGAACCTCCATCTAAATCACAGCAAGGCTCATCTTATTCTTTCATCCTTCATTCTATCGCATCATCCTTTGGGCATCGGAGTTCTTCATGGTGGTTCTTCGTGATTCAATTCATTCGTCAAGAGCTCATCAAGTTTCATTCTATCTTCTTAAGTTCGTGTTCTATTCCTCCATGTTTTAGCCGGAGTGCTGCCTAAATCCTTTCAGCCTTATTCGTTTCTTTTCTCATTCTAACCACTCCGGTTAGAACGAGTCGTTTCTTAGTCTATCTGATTCCATGAGCTTTCGATTCTCCTCATTCTCTTCGTTCCTCTCTTATTCTCGAGTGCTCTCGATTCTTTGCTTCTTCTCTTGAGTTCTTGTTTCACCTCTTCTCTTTTCCCTTCCGTGTCGGTCCTAAGATCTCGGGACGAGATCTCTTGTTAGTGAAGGAGTGTTGTAACGCCCCAGATTCGTTGCGCCAGGTGTCCGCCAGTTATTCGCCGTCGTTGCCATGTCATTTTCTTGCGTGTTGCACTTTGCCATGTCATCATATGCATTTCATATCATGTCATCATGTGCATTTCATTTTGCATACATGTTCATCTCATGCATCCGAGCATTTTCCCCGTTGTCCGTTTTGCGATCCGCACTCCTATGTCATCCGGCGTTCCCCTTTTGTCTTCTGTTGTGAGCGGGTGTTAAACTTTCTCGGAATGGACCGAGTCTTGCCAAGCGGCCTTGGTATAGCACCGGTAGACCGCCTGTCAAGTTTCGTGCCATTTGGAGGTCGTTTGATACTCCAACGGTTAACCGGGTAACCGTAATAGCCCCTTTCTCTTTGCAGCCCAACACCCCTTCCAAAGTGGCCCAAAACTCAGCAAACTCCCCTCCATGCTCTCGGTCATTTGATCACGATCGCGTGGCCGAAAACCGCACCTCATTTGGACTCTCCTAGCTCCCTCTACCTATATATATGTGCATCTCCCCCGAAATTTTCGCAGTCCAAACCCTAGATCATTTCCCCTCCGCGCCGCCGGACGAAATTCTCCGCCGACGGACATGTCCGCTCCGCCCGCCTCCGCAAACCGCAGTGCGCCACGTCGCCCTC
>NC_041381.1:355854076-355867178 GCF_002162155.2 Triticum dicoccoides | reverse complement strand
CCCGCCGTCCCCGACCCTGCCGGCGCCTCCTCCGCGCCACTCCGGCGAAACTCCAGCGAGCCGCCGCCGCCGGACCCGTCTCCGTCCGGATCTGGATCAGATCCACCACCACCACCAACCAAACGCGTCGTCCCCATCCCGGATCCCTCCGTCCCGGAACGCCTCCGTCCCGGGTTGACTTTTCCCGGAGGTAAAAATGGCTAAGTCCCCGAAGTTTTTGACATTATCATAGCATGTTCATCGCATCATAACTCTGCATCTGTAGCTCCGTTTCGTGCGTGTAATATGTCAAATTGTTTGTCTCGACGAGTACATCATTTCATGCCATTGCATCATTTTCATTTGAGCTCATTTTGATTCCCGAAATGCTGTTGGAAGAGTGCATGTTGATGTTAATCTGCTGAAACTGTTATAACTTGCTCATTTATCATTTTTTCCATGTTTGATGTGTGCATCCTATGAGGTTGATGTCTTCATGTGTTTTGATCTATGCCATGCCATCTTTCCAGGGGTGTATGCCATGTATTTTTGTGATCAATGTGGTGACTAGCACAAGCATGCAAACTAGGCTTCGTGATATTGCTGATTCTAGTCCCTGTTCTGCTGTTATTTTTATGCCATGTAAACTTGATGCTACAGAGAGATCCATGCTTATTTTGAGATACTTCAGTAAGGGTGTTTTGAGCATATGGTTATTGTCTATCCATTCATGCCCTTGTTTGCAATTATGGAGTAGTCTAGCATGTCATTTGAGTGCTCTACTTTTGCTTCAAAATGTTTCCTGGCAGATTGTTTACATGTTATTCAATATGGCCAAGCTTGCTATAGTTGATCCTTGCATTCTATGGACTTGTTCTTGACTTGGTTTGTTTCATAAACATGTCTTCTTGATGATGCTATGCTTATCTTGTCATGCAGTGACTTGTGGTGAGTGAATCGAGCTTGTTAAGTAGTGTACTTGCTGTTGCTGTTTTGCTAGACAGATTCTGTAATTTTGTGATGCCATGTTAACATGTTGCTACTAATCATTCTATGCATAATTTGGAGGTGCTCTATAAACATGTTTTGATCTACATGTCATGCTCTATCCATCCATGCCCCTGGTTGCATTATAGCTTGCTCTAGGTTGTTGTAATCTTGCTCTAAAGTTGCTTCATAATGTTGCTGTCAACCTGTTAACATTAAGTTCACTAGTTCCCATGTGTTTCTCTAGTGATCCATGCACCCTATGAACTTGTTCTTGCCATCCTTAGCTTTATAAACATGCCTTCTTACTGTTGGTTGCCTTGCCATGCCATGTATTGCTCTGTGGTGAGTGATTCAAGCTCACCAACATGCCTACTTATTGTTGTTCCTGCCATGTTTGAATCTGTAATATAACTTGCCATGTTTACATGGGTGCCATCATATTTTCTATGCCTTTTTGGCTCATGGTAAGTAAGGGACATTTGATCTATGAAATTAGTAGATTCATTCCATGCCTTTGTTTGCCATGATAAGTTCCTGTAACATGTTGTTTGATAGCTCTAACCATTGCAACCTGATGTTATTTCTGCTAAAGTCTGAACTGTTATTATTTGCAATCTTACCATGTCTGTTTGAGCATGTTCTAGTGATTTCTGGAGATAGCTCAGTGTTCATGTTTTGTTATGCTTTACCTGTACTTCATGCTCATGCCTTTTGTTTTTATGTTGGGGTGTTGTAGCTTATTGTTTTGATGCTTGCAATATGCCTAGTTGCTGTTATGGACAGATTGTTGTTATGCCTTGCATAGAGTATGTATTGAACCGTTGCTCCGTTTTGAGTGTGCTCTATATGGAACTTGCTTGTTTTTGCATGTAGTTTCATATTATCATGTTGCATCCTTGTTTTGAGGTGTTTGCTTGATGTTTGTATGCATTTTGCATCAATGCCATGTTTAACTTGTTTTGCTCATATCTTCTAGGCCGTAGCTCCAAATCTAATGAACTTTATATGCAACTTGACTAGAATTTCGTGTAGATCATCTTGGTGCATCTTAACTTGATGTTTAACAACTTGAACATAAGGTTTATTCACATCTGGACCAATTTCGAAATTTGCATATGAGGACTTACCGGAATTGTTATATGTTGTTCCCGGCCTCATTTAAACTTGCCTTGATGTGTTGTTCTTGTTTACATCATCTCTTGCCATGAGTAGCTTCATGTAGCTTTGTCATGCATCATGCTTGTTGTGCATCATGTCTTGTTCATGTGTGGTGTGTTTACCTATGTTGTGTGCTTCTTCTTGTTAGTTCCTGTTTCGTTGCGATCGTGAGGATTCGTTCGTCTATGGTTGGTTCGGCTTCATCCGTTCATCTTCTTCATGGACTCGTTCTTCTTCCTTGCGGGATTTCAGGCAAGATGACCGCTACCCTGGATCTCACTACTATCATTGCTATGCTAGTTGCTTCGTTCTATCGCTATGTTGCGCGACCTATTACCTGTTTATCAAGCCATCCCAAATAGCCATGAACCTCTAACCTTTGACACCTTTCCTATGCAAACCACTGTTTGGCTATGTTACCGCTTTTGCTCAGCCCCTCTTATAGCGTTGCTAGTTGCAGGTGAAGTTGAAGATTGATCCATGGTGGACAGGGTTTATGTTGGGATATCACAATATCTCTTATATTATTAATGCATCTATATATTCGGTAAAGGGTGGAAGGCTCGGCCTTATTCCTGGTGTTTTGTTCCACTCTTGCCGCCCTAGTTTCCGTCATACCGGTGTTATGTTCCTGGATTTTGCGTTCCTAACGCGGTCGGGTGATTTATGGGACCCCCCTGACAGTTCGCTTTGAATAAAACTTGTCCAGCAAGGCCCAACATTGGTTTTATCATTTGCCTCACCACCACCTATTTTTCCCTTGGGAGTAATTAACCCAAGGGTCATCTTTATTTTAGCCCCCCCCCCCGGGCCAATGCTTGTCTAAGTGTTGGTCCGAACTAGAGCCCTTTGCAGCGCCCCCTCAGGGAAACTTGAGGTCTGGTTTTAGTTGTACGGATTGCTCATCCGGTCGTGGCCTGAGACGAGATACGCGCGGCTACTATCAGGATGTCGGCACGCCGGGAGGTCTTGCTGGTCTTGTTTTACCATTGTCGAAATGTCTTGTAAACCGGGATTCCGAGACTGATCGGGTCTTCCTGGGAGAAGGTCTATTCCTTCGTTGATCGCGAGAGCTTGTCATGGGCTAAGTTGGGACACCCCTGCAGGGTTTAAACTTTCGAGAGCCGTGCCCGCGGTTATGTGGCAGATGGGAATTTGTTAATGTCCGGTTGTAGATAACTTGACACCAGATCCGAATTAAAACGCATCAACCGCGTGTGTAGCCGTGATGGTCTCTTCTCGGCGGAGTCCGGGAAGTGAACACGGTTTCTGGGTTATGTATGACGTAAGTAGGTGTTCAGGATCACTTCTTGATCATTAATAGTTGACGACCGTTCCGCTTGTTTCTCTTCTCGCTTTCATTTGCGTATGTTAGCCACCATATATGCTTAGTCGCTGCTGCAACCTCACCACTTTACCCCTTCCTTTCCTATTAAGCTTTGCTAGTCTTGATACCCATGGTAATGGGATTGCTGAGTCCTCGTGGCTCACAAATTACTACAACAACAGTTGCAGGTACAGGTTATGCGATGATCATGACGCGAGAGCGATGCTTGCTTGCGTTGAGTTCTTCTTCTGCTTCTTCTTTGATCAGGGGATAGGTTCCAGGTCGGCAGCCTGGGCTAGCAGGGTGGATGTCGTTTGAGTTTCTGTTTGTGTTTCATCCGTAGTCGGATGTTGCTCTTATGTATTGTGATGTTGTATATGTGTGGCATTGTATGCCTTATGTATGTATCCCCATCTATTATGTAATGTTGATGTAATGATATCCACCTTGCAAAAGCGTCTTTAAGATGCGCTTCTATCCTTGGTGGGACCTTCGAGTTCCTTTAGGATAGGGTCGCATCTTGGGCGTGACACGGGTTGAAGAGGCGGGAGTTTCAAAGCAGGTGAGACAAAAGATACGCGAACTTGAAAATTTCGGGATAACAAGGTGCGGATTCCTTGTTCGGCAGAACAAACTTAACGTGTAAAAAAACAATTCATACAAGACACAGGAGAGTCATGTCCCCTTTTACTATATTGCTATAGATGCCATTGAAAAAACTACAAGAAAAATGTTAAAAAAAATTGGGAGAACAAGATTACCCTGCACAGTACCAAATCGATTCGCACTTCCGTTAACAACAACAAAAAACAAATCAATTCCCACCAAAGAAAGAGTAATGTCCCTTTTTATATGATTACAGATGCCATGATCTCAAATTTCAATTTTCGAATCCACGTTATGTTGAATTCGAATATATCGATAGGTGACCTTGCGGTTTATAATTGATGTAGTCGTACATTTTGATCTTCCATCATATATGAACATTTTACTCCACCATGTGAACATATATATTGTCGTCTACCATATGGACTAAATTTGAATCAATTTTCCTTATTTCAATATGATTGTTGTCAAGTTATACAATAATTTAAATATTATCTTGATAACAAAAACATGCATATAGCAGTAATCATATTTCACTATGAACTACATGTACCATACGCTCTCCAATTCAAATATTTGTTCCATTTTATGTTGAATTCAAATCATAGTACATTATTGGTCTAGGTAGCGAGATGTTCGGGATAATCTAAACCCTATTTTCATATGTATAATTCTTGGCTGAATTGGGACAAGTTTTGGTATAAGCTTCTTGCAAAACTGGAGATTCTCTCAACAAGCCTCGTGGTTCCGAGAGGGAACGTGTCACCTTTGTGTGCGAAATGATATACGCTGCCTCCCCCTTGATTTTATTTACAGAGGCAACATAGAACTATATGAGTGCCCTGTTAAATTTTGGAATTATTTTGGGTTCATTTGGCCTTTTTATACATTAATTGAGTTTCTGGACTTTTAATGTGCATAATCTAAATATGAATTGCATGGACATGCTCCGGTGCACCAAAGTGGGTTGAAAAATCACATGTGTGTCCTTGGTTCAATTTCTAGGTCCCATGGAAGAAATGAGAATAAAATTCAAACATCTGGGCGTCATGACTCGGCCGAGAACATCAAGAAACTTAGATTTTAAATTCATGTAAATCCAAAACTTGCATGGAAATCATGAAACTTGGCATGGTGTCATGTCATGGCACTAACTTGTTGTGGTAAACAAATTGGGCCGATTTGGAAGCTCGTGGTTCTAAGAGGGAACGTGCCACCTTTGAGTGTGAAACGATATACCTGCCCCCCCTTGAGTTTCTTAACAAAGGCAACATAGAACTACATTAGTGCCCTGTTAAATTTTGGAATTATTCCGGGTTCGTTTGTTGTTTTTATACATTAATTGAGTTTCTGGTCATTTAATGTGCATAATCAAATTTGAACTACAAGCACATGCTCTCGTGCACCAAAGTTGGTTGAAAAATCACATTTGTGTCCTCGGGTGAATTTCTAGGTCCCATGCAAGAAATGAGAATAAAATTAAAACATCTGGGCATCGTGGCTCGGCCGAGAACATTGAGAAACTTGGTTTTAAAATTCTTGTAAATCCAAAACACGTCTGAAAATCATGAAACTTGGCATGGATGTCATGTCATGGTACTACCATGCTGTGGTAAAATTTTTGGACGAATAGGAACAGATTTTGGTATAAGCTTCTTGAAAACCGGAGCTTCTCTCAAGAAGGCTCGTGGTTCTGAGAGGGAACGTGCCACCTTTGAGGGCGAAACGATATACGCTGTCCCCCTTGAGTTTATTTACAAAGGCAACATAGAACTACATGAGTGCCCTATTAAATTTTGGAATTATTCCGGCTTCATTTGGCCTTATTTACACATTAATTGAGTTTTTGGTCATTTAATGTGCATAATTCAAATTTGAACTACAAGCACCTGCTCCCGTGCACCAAAGTTGGTTGAAAAATCACATTTGTGTCCTCGGGTGAATTTCTAGGTCCCATGCAAAAAATGAGAATAAAATTCAAACATCTGGGCATCGTGGCTCGGTCGAGAACATTGAGAAACTTGGTTTTCAAATCATGAAACTTGGCATGGTGTCATGTCATTGTAGTACCATACCGTGGTAAAAAATTTGGCCGAATAGGAACAAATTTTGGTATAAGCTTCCTGCAAATCGGAGCTTCTCTCAAGAAGGCTCGTGGTTCTGGGAGGGAACGTGTCACCTCTGTGTGCATAATTCAAATTTGAAATACAAGCACATGTTTCAGTGCACCAAAGTTGGTTGAAAAATCACATGTGTGTCCTCGGGTAAATTTCTAGGTTCCATGCAAGAAATGGGAATGAAATTCAAAATTCTGGGCGTCGTGGCTGGGTTGGAAACATTGAGAAACTTAGTTGTTTAATTCCTGTAAATCCAAAACACGCATGAAAATAATGAAACTTGGCTTGGTGCCATGACATGGCACCAACATGCTGTGGTAATTTTGCAGTCCGATTTGTGAAGGCGCACACATTAACAATCAACAAAGTCATTTTGGAACAAGTGTTGTCACGTTACAATCGGAAACAAAAGTATTATTGAAACTGTGGGTGTTCTACTTACTAGTACCATTTACGTGCCGCCACGCGTCCCCATTTTTTATTAGCTAGGAGGCGCCATGCAGGGTAGCTATTTGAGTATGAGAGGCGTGCGATCAGACCCCTGCGCGTGCTTATCGGGAGGAGAGCCCTTTGACCTCCATCTGCCGTCCACCTCTCTCCCAAGGTCTCCATTAATGGCGCCTGAGCCTCTGTTTAATGGCGTGGCTATATGTCTCACTCGACTGAGATTTAAGAGAGAAAAAAATCTGAAAGCACAGATCTTGATGTAAGATTTGACGGACCTATATAGCATCTACTGCGACTTATAGCAAGACTTATGAATATATAAGGACGATTAATTGTCTTACATAATTAGAAAGATAATTAAAAAAGCCAGATGCGGCTACGCCCGAAATACACAAGGGCAAAAGAAGAAGGAAGACAAGGATCTGGCTCGCTGATCTCTACTTTCTTGATGCGTTACTGCAGGCCGCGGGAACTAGTCTCTGCGGCGAGCGGCGATGAGCTCTTTCGTGTCCTCAAGACGCTGCTTGAGAACATTCACGGATTCCTCCACTAGCCTTTGGCGCTCGTTGCGGAGCATGTCATTCTCGTCCATAAGTTTCTTGACGATGACGCCGGTCCTCTTCAACAAGGCACTGGTCTCCTCCTGCTGGTCTACACTTCGGACGATCTTCTCCCTCAGCAGGTCGCGCTTGGCCCGGAGCCTCTCACTTCCCTCCCTTAGTTGCTGGATGACGTCGGTAGCCTGTTCAAACGAGGCTTTCATGTCATCCTGAAACCTCGCCCAGCCGGAGATCTGATCAATCTGGCTATGGACGATCGCATGCATGCGCCTGTAACAGTCGTCGCCTGCCCGCGAGAAATTTTCACAGCCCGCCGCGACGCGGCGGGACATCTTTGCTGCATTCACGGCCTGGCGGGACATCTCTGCTGCTTCCGCGGCGCGGCCGGACCAGTCTGCTGCGTCGATGGTGCGGCTGGACCTCCGTGTTGCTTCAGCGGTGCGGCGGGACCTCTGTGCTGCTACTTCCGTGCGGCGGGACATGTCGGCTGCTCTCGCAGCAAGGCGGGACATCTCTCGTGCTTCTGCTTCCATGCTCGCCTCTCCCTGGTGGCAATCTCTCGACCCAGAACTCACGCTGGCCATGGCAGACGCAAGGGAAGGATGATGAATGACTTGTTTGTTTTTTTGTGGATGAGGAGTTGAGGAGGAATGTGCAGTCATCTTGGCATACTAGTATTTATAACCGAGTACTAATACGCTCCTAAGTGGGAAATCGTTTAGGTTGTGATCGGTGTGAACAGGTTTGCAATTCAATATAGCGTGGTACTAATACGCTCCTAAGTGGGAACCCGTTTAGCTTGTGGTCGGTGTGAACAGGTTTGCAATTCAATATAGCGTGGAGTAATTTGGAATGTGACGAGACGCAAGCTCAACATTTATTGACGGTTCTAGTTTCGAAGTGCGGCACTATTCCCGGATGGAGTAGTTCTTTTTATACTCCCTCCTTTCCGGTTTTAGAGGGCTTATCTCAAAATTTTAGCTTTTCCATTTTATAAGGCTCAATTTGGTTCTTCCCCAACACATGTTCAGATTCCAAGGTGCATTAAATCATTGTATGCAAGTATTAAGAGAAAATTGACCAATGCATGTACTTTATGCATGCATGCATTGCAATTAATGCATTGATAAACATATTTTTTTTGAGAAAAACAAGAGCATTAATTAGGTGCTTTTGCAAACTACAAAAAATATTCCACCACTCACCATCTTGGTTGGTGAGATTTTTGAATTAAGCCCTATAACCGAAAAGGAGGGAGTATTGCTGTGTACGTGCAATAACTGGCACCGTCGTATACATATCTTACGGTTAATGGGGCGTTCGACAGGAATAGCAACGTGGCAAGCTCTAGGCTAGTCTTTTTTCAGACGCATTAAACCTATCTCTCGGGACTTCTCGCACGCACCATCGTGCCACCCACAAAAACTTGTACTCTGAATTTAGTACGTTATATAGGAAGAGAAGAGGTGCAGGCACGCACTCGTCCTCTCACACACGCGTCTGTTTTTACTCAAAAAGGAGGATGATGACCCCCGGCCTCTGCATCTGGGAGTCACACACGCATCTGTAGCTACGAATTGTAGTGTTCTCAACCATCTAATTGGCTCTATCATGGATGTACCTATATACTAAAACATGTCTAGATACATCTATATTTTCACAAATGGAAGGCATGTATTGTGGAACAGAGGGAGTGCTTGTCATCAAAATGGATAAAAAGGGACGTATCTAGAACTAAAATACGTCTACATACATCTCCTTTTATCCATTTTGATGACAAGTAGTACTTCTTACCCAAAGGAACTTTATATCCAACAGACACAAAATATCCGTTCGACTATTGGAAATTACTGATCTGATGTCGAAGTAATTGCTGCATCGCCACCAAAACCCACCATTTCTTAAGCTAAAGTAGACCAAGGTAATCCCTATATTAGCATATTACTAAGATAAACAGAAGGCACTGTAGAAACATTTAGGACATGAGCTTGTCAATCTGAATGTGGAGGGACACCAGCTTAGCCCCGGCCAGCAGCTTGGGCAGAACTGTCAAGAAGGTCAGCTCCTGCATGTCAATGTCGCTGGGATCCTTGCTGCTTGTCACCTCCATTTCCACCTTGACGGCATCGGTCATGCCTTTGGGCTCCCCCGGCGGGCCGTTCGCCCACAGCTTGGCCACGTAGTGCGGCAGTGGGGACGCCCCCGCTCTGATGCAGACGACCGACATGGCGATAGGCGCGCCGATGTCGAGCACGCCGCCGACCAAGAAAAACGCGCGGCCGTCCTCCTCCGCCAACAGCAAGAGCCGTGGCTCCGACAGTGGCACTTGCAGCTGGAGCACCTTGTCGTACTGGATCATGTGCACGGGCATGGGATGCGCGGTGTTGATGTGGTGGTAGAGCACCGGCGGCGGGCCTTCGTAGCCGCAGACGGGCATGGGGCATTTGCAGAGCGCGAGCGGACACATGCTCTAGTGATCAGCGAGCTTGTGGTAAGTGACATAGAGCCCACATCCTTCATGCGGGCACTCCACCCTCACCGACGAAAGGACGGAGTCCACCGCCGTGTTCCGCACGTCGAAGCCACCGCCGTGCTCGCACTTCTGGCACTGCCGCTAGTTCCCGGGGCGCTCGACGCGGCAGTCCGTGCAGGCCGGGTGCCCGCCCTTGCACTGCAGAAATCAATCGAACAGCACATCAATCAAGAAACCTGCACCTTGCTCAATCAGCCGAACAGACGAGGTGTATTCAAACCTCATACACTGGAGGCGTCAAGGGGTGGAGGCATAGGGGCAGTGGAGCACGGTGAGGTCCATCGAGACCTTAGGGAGCTCCATCATCGGGTCTTGTTCGGTCTGCATGATCTCGCCCACCTCGTGCACAACCATCTCTCGACTTTGGCCGGGGCATTACAAAGCTTTACCGTCACATATTTTATACTACTTCAAGGTGCATTAAATCAACACATGCAAGTATCAAAAGGAGAGTCACGGCATGCATGCATGCATTGTAATTAATGCATCGATAAACACAAATTATTGAAATATATTGAGTGCAGTGCTTTGATGTGTCGCGTCAACTCGTACATCAACGAGAAGTTTGATTATCCTCTCCCTCGCGGACTTAACTACACCTGCCTTTGGCTGTATGACAGGTTGTCCACACACCTGTCGGGCCCACCTGTCATACACGCAAAGGCAGGAGCGTCCCTCCCTCGCCCATGAGCGTGGTGGCTGGCAAGACTAGGAGAAGCTTTCGCTACACGCTCTCCCTCCCGCACGTGGTGGACATGCAGCAGTTCAATCAGTGTCAGATGGCCAGAAGCGTACTGTAGTACTCCTCCAGTGCAGTAGTACTCCATCATTGTTCGACTTCCCGAAGAGGCGAAGAGACAAGCGCAGCCCGGACGCTCGTGTGGCAGTTTCATGTGTAGAGTACTACTAGTGTAGGATAGTGTGTACCGTGCCTGTAAGCTTACAATCGTTGGGGTCGGCTCCATGCTATGTGGCCGTCTCGAAGTTTTTTCAAAAAATAAAATAGTCTTCTGGCCCTACCTGTCACCCTGGTGATTGTAGTTTGCACGCTCATCTGGTCAAGACAGGAATATATATTTTAATTTGTTTTTTTTTAAAGGGGGGACTCCCCGGCCTCTGCATCAGAATGATGCATACGGCCACATATATTTTAATTTGTGGTAGGTGAATGTTAGAGGTTGCAGCAAATATATTGTACAATGCGGGTCTTTCAGCCAAGTTTAGAGGCAAGCATGTGGGGCCAGTGTTATGATGTGTCGCGTCAACTTGTACAACGAGGAGAAGCTTGATTTTACTACACGCCTTCTCCCTCGCCAATGCGCGCGGTCGCTCGCAAACGAGGACAGGATTTTGCTTAGTAGTACTTCTACAACAAGCTATCCGTCCCGCTCGCGGTGGACGGACATGCAGCAATGGATTCAACACTGTAGAAGCAATAGTAGTAACATCATTGTTCGTCTTCTCGAAGAGGCGAAGAGCCAAGCGCAAACCAAACATTGTAGTTGCGAACATTGGAGCACGCATATAGCCAGGCTCTTGCATGAGACAAAATTTCTATGTCAACCCACTATTGTACTAGTACGTACAACTACTTGCTAGTATAGCCCTGTAAACCAGAAAGGAGTATTTGCCCTTCTAGAGATTTCAACAAGTGACTAGACTACACCGAGATGGAGTACATATGGAGCAAAATGAGTGAATTTGCACCGTAAATAAATACGTACTAGTTCTATCGTTTTCCTCTCTGAGGTGCACAATATTGAGTATACTGACTAGACTCTTTTTGACACGCATTTACGTTTTTTTTGACACGGTACAGATGCAAACGCTCATATACACGTGCATACACTCACCCCTATGAACGCACACACGCATGGCACTATCATCTTAAAATTTACGAAGTCACCATAGGCACCTCGTCGTCGACGGGTCCATAGGTGCTTGAATGCCAAGGAGGGAGAGGGTAGCGGTTCCCGATATGTTGAACGGTCAATGATGCATCCTCAATTACATGCAGAGGGAATTAATTGGAGAAGCAGGATAGAGCCAGCATGATGTGAATGCAACTGATTTTGGACTCTCATATAATAAAGGCGCCCCACCACTCCAATCCATCTACTCCCAAGTCTCTGCGCAACATTGCTCACTCCAATCCAAGACCAAGTGACCAGAAGCCACAAGCAACTATGGAGGAGATGGACGCGAGCGGCAGTCGGCTGTGCCAAATCATCCAAGCCGCCGGCCTGCGGCCCCGCACCGCGCAGCATTTCCAGACGGTGCTGGTGACCGCAGGCATCGTAGCCCTCGCCGACGCCGGCTTCGCCTCTCGCATGGACGATATGATCGTGAACTCCATCTGCAAGTTCACCGCCGTCAAGAAGCGCGCGGACAACCTCCCCATGCTGCTCTAGCCCGCGCGCTCAGGCTCCTCATTTCCTGCCACCCTCATCGGCCTCCATGGTGACGAACTCTTTCAAGCCCTGGTGGCCCTGCAGGTGCCGGAGGTCACGACGAAGAATGTGCACCTCGAGGCCGCGCTCGCCGCGCAGCGCCTTGCCATGCAAGAAACCGTCGACCTGCACATCCACGTCTAGGAGGAAATCGTCTACATAGGCCACTACAAGGCAAGCGAGGACAGGAAGACATTGGCCTTCTGTCACACCCTAGCTAGTCATGCATTAGAGTGTTGCATCATGTTTATTCCTTCACCAGAAACCTGAAATGGGGATGACAGAACCCCCAGTCCCCTCTGAAACTAACTAGGGTTTACTAAAAACTTTTTCAATGAACCTGAAATGCCCTTCTAAAATGCCCATCATTTTGTCTTGGTTCAGAACCTCTGCCAAAAGTGGTGCACATTTTCCTAGGCCATCTTAGGGTTTTTGAATTAAATCATAAATATTTGAATTTGGGCATTTAAAATTATATAAAATATTTAAATGCTCAAATATCTCCAAACTAAAATGTTTCATGTTGGAAATAATCCAACTATGGACCAGGAGTAGTTTGGTGATTTTAGGAGTTGCCTAAGTATTTTATTTAATTCAACAAAGTTGCAGAAGTATTAAAAAAATAGAAAACAAAAAGAAACGGAAAAAACTTACCTGGCGCCCAGCACCCGGCCCACCTGCCGGCCCAGCCCAGCGCCGCTCCAGCGAGCTGCTTGCCGGCCAGGCAGGCAGGCAGGTGCCCGACAGCGACCGCAGCGCGCGCCACGCACCTGCTCGTCGCCTCGCCGCTCCCCTCGCCCGCTGACGTCGTGGACCGGCCTCCCTCGCTCCCCCGAACCCCCCAGACACCCCCTCTCCTCTCCAGCTCCTCCCCCTCGCGCTCCCCCGCCATGGCCGACGCCACCATCGCCGTGCCTTCGTCGTAGCCGTGCTCC
>NC_041381.1:355843500-355853522 GCF_002162155.2 Triticum dicoccoides | reverse complement strand
CCCGAACCGCCGTCGCCGGAGATCCCCTTCAACGCCGTCGTCGCTCCGGTCCATCTCCGGCCACACCAAGGGCTTCGTCGCACTCACTGTGAGCTTAGCCATCTTCCCCCCCCCCTCCTTTTCTTGCTCCCGAGCCGTGTAGCAACCTCCCGGAGCTCAACCGCACCCACCGCCGTGGAGCTCGTCGCCGACGTGCTCCCGGTCACCCTCCGACCACTCCACGGTGTCCATCATGCTCACCGTGTCACTTAGCACCTAGCTAGCCACTCCCCGAGCCTCACCGACCCCTCTAGCGTCAAGTTCGTCTTCGGCCGAACCCCGGTGGCCGCCAAAGTCGTCGCCGGCGCCAACTCCGGCCACCCCGACCCCAACGGACTCCACCAAGAGCTGCGGCTCGTCCTCAGCTCCACTCCGGTGGTCTCCGTGACCCATTTGGTGGCCGAAACGGCCAAAACCACTTCCGCCGCCGTGTCGGGCTCGCCGGCGGCTAAACGCCGGTGCAGCCGACCCGGGTTTGACCACGGGTGGGCCCTGGTTGACTCCCCTGAGTCAATGACAGGTGGGGCCCAGCCCTGTTAATTAAACAGGTTTAGTTTTAATTAAACTTTAATTAATCTAATCACACTGACACGCGGGACCCACTATCAGGTTTGACCCGGACATGTTCCGTTGACCTGCTGACGTCACACTGACGTCAGGCTGACGCAATAATTGATTTTCTGGAATTAATCTAATATAGGAAATTCCAGAATATAGTTTAAACTTCAAAAATTCATAACTTTTATTCTGTAACTCCAAATCAGACAAATTATATATGAAAAATGATCAGAAAAATCCAATCTATCCATCTGTACTATTTTCATGCATGATTAAACAAGTTAACCTGATGTTTAATGCAGAACAAGGAAAAACACTTTAAAAGGCCATGTTTGAGTTTGAAATTTGAATCTTTGATTCAAATTGGTACAAACCCTTCTGGTCTTAGTTGCATTAGCCCAACACACTCATATTGCTATGTTTCATGCATGCATCATATTGTTGCACATTGTTTGGTGATGGTTGTGTATCGGTGTTCTTCCGGCAGGTTCTGCCCCCGAGGGGTACCGTGATTACCCTAACGAAGAACCGTATGAGTGCATCGAACCATCAGGCAAGCAACCAACCATTTGATCATATCGATACAATCCCATGTTCTCGCTCCTGCTCTCTTTTACTGCATTAAGACAACGTGTTTCAAACTGCTGTGTGCTACGGTAGTTGAACCCATTTCCTCTGCATGACCTGTCATTGCCACAGTAACTAGATGAAACCCACTAGCATGTGTAGGAGTTGATTGAGCCCTATGTATGTGTTGTTCCTACCTTGCTATGCCTGCTATGCTTAGAGTCGTGTCAGGTCTGGTTCATCTGGGTGATGGCTAGAGTGAAATGATTATGTCGGTAATGAGAGTGGTGTGGTGAACACGATTTGGTAAAGGTATCGATGAGAGGCCATGTAGGAGTACATGGTGGGTTGTTTCATTGAAGCCGACCTTAAGCACTGAGATCTGTATGTGTGATTTAAGATACAGCTACTACCATGCATTGGGCCCTGAAATATGAACCCGCTCGACTTCTTATTCACCCTAGCTCTCTGTCCAGGAGTTGCAAGTAGTTTCTGGTGTTTGTAGCCTACTGGAGGCCGTGGACAGCGCTGACCGTAGGGGTGGGCTGTGATGCGGTAGGTACGTGGCCGGGTGTACCGAATACCCGTTAGGTATCTCGGGAACCCTGTTCACATCGTTCGGGGCCGTATGGGAAACCTCGACCGGACTCCCTGCGGATGGAACCTGGATAGGCGATAAACCTGGACTAGAGGCTTAAGTGTTTAGGTAGGTCGTGGTCTACACCCACGTCGGCTTTCGCTTGAAGTCTGCCGAGCACATGTCGTGTGCAGACGCTAAGTGGTGGAAACATGTATGAAGAAGTACACCCCTGCAGGGTTATCATGATCTATTCGAATAGCCGCGTCCGCGGTAAAGGACTACTTGGTTGCCTATATAGTTCATAGACAAGTAAATGGAAACTACTAAAAGCCTCAAGATAAGTGTGAGTGCCGAGGATGGCTCTTCCGTGGGAAGACGGAGGTGGATCCTCGGTAGTGTATTGAAGTGGAGAATAGTGGACTTGTGTGCGCAAAACCATTTCAAGTTGGAGTCTCGTAGGTTAGCCTAGCCAAGAGTCAAAGCTGGCTTGCTGCAATAACTCCACCAACCCTTCTTGATAATATGCATGTATGTAGGATCTGATGTAAGTCTTGCTGAGTACCTTTGTACTCATGTTGCTATAATTTACATTTTTACAGAAGACGCTGCAACCCCTTCTGATGGGTTCTACATAGACGTTGACATCAATGAGTAGGCTAAGGCCCAGGTGGTGATCCTGAGCTTGTGAAGGACCACGTAGTATAGCTAGGCTTTCCAAGCCTCTTTTATTTTACTAGTTGTCTGTACTCAGACAAGTTACTTCCGCTGCTGGTTTGTATGACTGTATGACTTGAATGCTGGGTCGTGTGACCCGTACCTGTGTGTATGATTATGTATGGCTCCCTGAGCCTTAAATAAAGTACTTGTGTCGTAGAGTCATGTTGTGATGCCATGTTGTATTTGCACATATCGAGCATATTGTGTATGCTATTGAAATGCTTGGTATGTGTGGGATCTGACTATCTAGTTGTTTATCTTTAGTAGCCTCTCTTACCGGGAAATGTCTCCTAGTGTTACCACTGAGCCATGGTAGCTTGCTACTGCTCTGGAACACTTAGGCTGGCCGGCATGTGTCCTTCTTCGTTCCTGTGTCTGTCCCTTCGGGGAAATGTCACGCATTGAGTACCGGAGTCCTGTTAGCCCGCTACAGCCTGGTTTACCGGAGTCCTGCTAGCCCAGTGCTACAGCCCGGACCCACTTGCTGATGACCGACACGTTCGTTGCTGGGTCATGAATGCCTGTCCCTGTAAGCACTGTGCCACTTTGGGTTTACGACTAGTCATGTCAGCCCGGGCTCTTTATCATATGGATGCTAGCGACACTATCATATACGTGAGCCAAAAGGCGCAAACGGTCCCGGGCAAAGGTAAGGCGACACCCGTGGGGATACCGTGCGTGAGGCCGCAAAGTGATATGGGGTGTTACAAGCTAGATCGATGTGACATCGAGTCGGGGTCCTGACAGCGTTGGCATCAGAGCCAGACTGCCTGTAGGTTCTCCAAGCCAAACTGGTCGATGTTGAGTCTAGAAATTCTTTAGTTATATGTAGGGGAATTGTTTGTGGGTTGGAACGTAAGGCTCTTTTTACTCCTTTATCTTATGACATTCTGATCTGAGTCAGTCTATTCTTCCACCGGGGGTTAAGGAATTAGGATCTATTCTCTCTATCAGGATCACGTGTTACTAATCAGTAGTACCTTATAGGTTTGATGGTTACAAGCCTAGTTCAGTTCTACTACCACATTATGTTGCTAGGATGGACTCAGAACTTTGATATGATGATGTTGAGTGTGAATGAAATCCTTTGTCAATTGTCTCAAATCCTTCTTGAGCATTTACAGCTGTTATGCTGCCGAAATTTTGCTAGAAATTCTAATGCCTTTGCATTATGATTGTGTTTTCAGATGGCCACTCGCGACCTCAATCAAGTGGTTCGCCTGACTCGATGCCTAGATGTACCCGGTCATACCGCCATGTTGGTCAGGGTAATGACTGAGGCTGGATACCGTTGGTATCCTGAGTACACGGTCGAAGAGCAATTCCGAGACTTTAATCAAAGCCAGTATCTCTGCACTGTCAGGATATTTCCATCTTATCCTGGGTCCACCGAGCCCCTTCACTGCTCCTATGGACTCGGGGTTACTATTGAGATGGCTGTGCAGGACGCCGCCTACTCTATGATGACCATCATGCGAGTCAGGTCTGGCCTATTTCGGGACTCTGATTTCCGGTATATGCCAGGATCACTTTCGGGAGCACAAGGGTATCTCCAGGCTATCTATGCTGACCCCACTCAGGAGGATTCACGGACTCGCACTACTGCTGAGATGCTCGAGGATAAGGACCGTGAAAATCGGGCCTTGAGGTTAGAGCTCTTCAATACCCGTGCTGACCATTGGGCCACATTGACTCGGTTTGCACCGGCGGTGCAAGCTGGATATTCGGATATGCGCGATCTCTATCCTGTGAGATCTGCTCTGCCAGACGTGATGGGTTGGCGTGATGTAGGAGGCATCACCCCACCTCGCGGACCCCGCAGGCCACCGTCTGTTGGTCCAAGACCTCATCCTAGTCCCTATGGTCCACAAGCTCCGCGAGATCGTCTGTTTCCGGATGATCATGTTGAGCTTCCAGGGTATGGAGGTGACTTCTACGAGGACTACTACGGATCGGTCTGAGTTAGTAGTAGTATCACTAGTTCGTGTTAGTTGTGTCGTCTATCGTCCTGCGTGACTCGTGGGATATGACCTAGTTTGTATCGCCTTCCGGAGGTATAGGAAAATAATGTATAGGAGCTTGGAATGTTTCCGATGAGATGTAATCCTCTTTTCACCATAATAGTACCTTGTTTGGTCTTGTACTAAACCCTGTATGGTGTGTATGACGATGGAATAAAGAAGCAGTTTCTGTATCTACCATGTCATACAGATGATCATCTTGCATTCCGAGTTATTCCTTACATTCTGTATCCTATGTCAGAATTTTATCATCCTGACTAAATCATTGTCTTGTTTACCTAGGATGGTCAACACGCGCACTAACCCTACTCCTCAAGAGCAGGCTGAAGGTAGTGAAGTCAGGAATGCAAGTCTGCCTCATCCTCCTTCCCTAGCCGAGGTTATGATGGAAGCCAAAAGAAACAAGCGGGAGACCAACCGTTTGTTGGAGCGTTTTGAACAGAACACGGCACACCATCAGAGGACTAACGTGGTGTCACTCAGTGATTTCATCAAGTTACATCCACCCACGTTCCACCACTCCGTCGAGCCTCTCGACGCTGATGACTGGCTTCGCAGTATTTCTCACAAACTGCGTTCCGCGCTGGTAGCGGAGGCTGACAAGGTCACCTTTGCTGCATATCATCTTGAAGGCCCCGCAGTCTATGGTGGGAGAATTATGGAGCTATGCGCCTAGCGGGCCATGTCACTACTTGGGCTGAATTCAGCGAGGCTTTCCATGAACATCACATTCCGGAGGGTCTCATGGACCGTAAACGTGAGGAATTCTGCAGTTTCACTCAGGGCCGACTCTTTGTGGATGCTTACAGCAGGGAGTTCGGTAACCTCGCACGATATGCAACTGAGGAAGTTTCTACTGATGCCAAGAAGCAAGCAAGGTTCCGTAAGGGGCTTAGTCCTGAGCTTCGCCGCGACCTCCGTCTGCATGAGTGCACATCTTTTCAGAAACTTGTTAACAAGGCCAGCAGTGCTGAAATTGGTCAGACTGATTATGATGCAACACGCAAGCATGGCCGTGACATGGGTTCCTCATCCGGTGCTGGTCCTTAGAAGCGCCGCGTGTGGGTGCCCAACACCGCCCTGCCACCCAGGTTCACACCGAGGCCATCTTTCCAGGCGCCTCGCCCTGTTCAACAGTCTGCACCAGCCAAGCCCTATGGGGGTCCAACCAACAATGCTCCTCCACGTACCAGTTCCGTGACTTGTTTCAAGTGTGGGGAATCTGGTCACTATATGCGTGAGTGTCCCCAGACCAACCCCAAGCAATCTACTAAAGCTGTTGGCCGTGGCAAGCCGACAGGGAAAGTGTTCCACGCCAAGCCGGCCACCGCTACACGTGGCCATGTCAACTGTATCTCTGCCGAAGAAGCTCAAGAGGATCCCAACGTCGTTCTCGGTACGCTCCTTGTTAATTGCCACTCGGCATCTGTTCTTTTTGATACAGGAGCCTCTCATTCATTTATATCCGAGAACTATGCTCGTTTGCATAACACCGCATTCTGTAACATGCCATCCACTATGGAAATTTCTACTACCGGTTCTACATGGCAGACCTCCAGGGTAAGTTATGGAAATGAAATCCAAGTCGACAGACTTGTTTTCCTTACATCTTTGATAGCTCTCAAATTTTCAGATATTAATATCATTTTGGGTATGGACTGGATGTCAGCTCATCATGCCAAAATTGATTGCTTCTCTAGGACTGTTCAACTCACTCATCCTTCGGGGAAGATAGTCAATGTCTTGACCCGACTAGCCGAGCGACAGTTATATTCTCTTAACGCAAGCCCTTTGCCAGACCTTGAGGACGTTCCGGTAGTCCGTGACTTCCCGGATGTCTTCCCAGAGGAATTGCCAGGTGTTCCACCTGACAGGGATGTTGAGTTCGTAATAGACCTCATTCCAGGAACCATTCCGATTGCCAGAAGACCCTATAAGATGGCACCACTAGAACTAGCCGAGCTTAAGAAACAACTCGATGAGTCCTTGAAAAAGGGTTTCATCCGACCTAGTTCATCTCCGTGGGCTTGCCCCGTCCTCTTCGTCAAGAAGAAGGATGGTACGGACCGGATGGTTGTAGATTATCGACCTGTCAATTTGGTCACAATCAAGAACAAATATCCGCTTCCCAGGATCAACGACCTGTATGATCAGCTCGCTGGATCCTCAGTCTTCTCCAAGATGGATTTGAGGTTGGGCTACCATCAAATCAAAATCAGAAACGGGGACATTCCTAAAACGGCCTTTGTTACTCGTTATGGCCAATACGAGTACACCGTCATGTCTTTCGGTTTAACCAACGCTCCAGCCACCTTTTCTCGGTTAATGAACTCAATCTTCATGGAGTATTTGGATAAATTCGTCGTGGTTTACCTAGATGATATACTCATCTACTCCAAGAACGAGGAAGAACATGCCGAACATCTAAGGCTAGTGTTGAAGAAACTTCGAGAGCACCGCCTTTATGTCAAGTTTTCCAAATGTGAATTTTGGTTGTCAGAAGTGACCTATCTGGGTCATGTAATATCTGGTAAAGGTATTGCTGTTAACCCTAAGCGAGTTCAAGCCGTCCTTAATTGGACTCCACCTGAATCGGTCAAGCAAGTTCGGAGTTTCCTTGGCCTAGCGAGCTATTGTCGTCGCTTTGTCGAGAACTTCTCCAAAGTTGCTAAACCTCTAACTGAACTCCTTAAGAAGGATAAAAAGTTTGAATGGACTCCACAATGTGAGCACAGCTTTCAGGAACTGAAAAGACGCCTGACTTCTGCTCCCGTTCTGGTACCGCCAGACTTCTCTAAGGACTTTGTTATCTACTGCGACGCCTCGCAATAAGGACTAGGATGTATTCTCATGCAAGATCGACATGTAATTGCTTACGCCTCACGGCAATTGCACCCACATGAGGAGAATTATCCTACTCATGATCTAGAGCTTGCAGCTGTAGTCTATGCACTTAAAACCTGGCGACATTACCTCCTCGGTAATCGTTGCGAGATATTCACTGATCACCAAAGTCTGAAGTACATCTTCACCCAACCGGATTTGAATCTCAGGCAAAGACGTTGGGTTGAGTTGATCATAGATTTCGACTTAGGAATAACTTACACCCCAGGGAAAGCCAACGTCATGGCTGATGCACTAAGTCGTAAATCTTATTGTAACAACCTGATGTTACAACAAAGTCAACCGCTTCTCCATGAGGAATTTCGGAAGCTTAACCTTCACATTGTTCCTCAAGGATTTCTTTCCACCTTGGTGGCGAAACCTACTCTTACGGATCAAATCATCGCTGCCCAGAAGCGAGATAAGGGAATAGCTAAGATCAAGGAGAACATTGCTAGCGGAGGTGCTAGTTATTTCTCCACAAATGATCATGGTGTTGTGTACTTTGAGAACCGTTTAGTGGTTCCCAAGAACCAGCATCTACGACAGTTGATCCTTAAGGAGGCTCATGAATCTCCTCTCACCATTCATCCGGGTAGTACCAAGATGTATCAGGACCTACGCCAGAGGTTCTGGTGGACTAGGATGAAGAGAGAAATTGCTCAGTATATTGCTAATTGCGACGTCTGTCGTCGTGTAAAAGCAGAGCATCAACGGCCTGCTGGCACCCTTCAGCCCCTAGCTATTCCTGAATGGAAATGGGATAAAATTGGTATGGATTTCATTACCGGTTTTCCCAGGACCAAGAGAGGGAATAATGCTATCTTTGTCGTTGTCGATCGTCTTTCCAAAGTGGCCCATTTCTTACCTGTTCGTGAGAGTATAACCGCTAGTCAGCTGGCAGACCTATACATCTCCCGAATAGTGTCTCTCCATGGTGTTCCTTTGGAAATTAACTCGGATCGAGGAAGTCTTTTCACCTCTCGATTTTGGGAAAGTTTCCAAAACGCTATGGGAACCCGCCTTTCCTTTAGCACCGCTTTTCACCCTCAATCGAGTGGTCAAGTAGAACGCGTCAACCAGATTCTAGAAGACATGCTTCGAGCCTCTGTTATCTCTTTCGGAATGGAGTGGGAGAAATGCCTTCCATTTGCCGAATTTGCTTACAACAACAGCTATCAATCTAGCTTGGGTAAAGCCCCTTTTGAAGTTCTCTATGGACGACGGTGTCGAACACCCCTTAACTGGTCAGAGATCGGGGAAAGACAACTCTTTGGCCCAGATATGATTCATGAAGCAGAAGAGCGAGTTCGCATCGTTCGTGAAAAGTTGAAAACAGCCCAATCTCGGTAAAAGAGTCAATTTGACCGAAAACATAAGGCTATGATGTTCGAGGTTGACGAGAAGGCTTACCTTCGGGTTAACCCTCTAAAGGGAACCCATCGTTTCGGTATCAAAGGCAAATTGGCTCCTCGTTACATTGGACCTTTTCGCATTCTCGCTAAACGAGGAGAAGTTGCCTACCAGTTGGAACTACCTCCGCACCTCTCCAGAGTCCACGTTGTCTTCCACGTTTCTCAACTCAGGCATTGCTTCTCGGATCCTATCCGTGGAGTGGACTACGAAACGCTTGATCTCCAAGATAATCTTACATATCGAGAGTACCCCATTCGTATCCTCGATCAGGCCGAGCGTACCACTCGACGTCATAATATCAAGTTTCTCAAAGTTCAATGGTCGCACCATTCTGAGGATGAAGCAACTTGGGAAAGGGAGGATCGTCTTCGACTCGAGTATCCCGCCTTCCTCCCGGAGGAACCCAAATCTCGGGACGAGATTCTTTTGAGTGGGGGTGAGTTGTCACACCCTAGCTAGTCATGCATTAGAGTGTTGCATCATGTTTATTCCTTCACCAGAAACCTGAAATGGGGATGACAGAACCCCCAGTCCCCTCTGAAACCAACTAGGGTTTACTAAAAACTTTTTCAATGAACCTGAAATGCCCTTCTAAAATGCCCATCATTTTTGTCTTGGTTCAGAACCTCTGCCAAAAGTGGTGCACATTTTCCTAGGCCATCTTAGGGTTTTTGAATTAAATCATAAATATTTGAATTTGGGCATTTAAAATTATATAAAATATTTAAATGCTCAAATATCTCCAAACTAAAATGTTTCATGTTGGAAATAATCCAACTATGGACCAGGAGTAGTTTGGTGATTTAAGGAGTTGCCTAAGTATTTTATTTAATTCAACAAAGTTGCAGAAGTATTAAAAAAACAGAAAACAGAAAGAAATGGAAAAAACTTACCTGGCGCCCAGCACCCGGCCCACCTGCCAGCCCAGCCCAGCGCCGCTCCAGTGAGCTGCTTGCCGGCCAGGCAGGCAGGCAGGTGCCCGACGGCGACCGCAGCGCGCGCCACGCACCTGCTCGCCGCCTCGCCGCTCCCCTCGCCCGGTGATGTCGTGGACCGACCTCCCTCGCTCCCCCGAACCCCCCAGACACCCCCTCTCCTCTCCAGCTCCTCCCCCTCGCGCTCCCCCGCCATGGCCGACGCCACCATCGCCGTGCCTTCGTCGTAGTCGTGCTCCCCGCCACTTGTGCGTCCTCTCATCGTGTCCAGGAGCTCCGCCGCTGTCCACTCCATCGAGCAAGCCG
>NC_041381.1:355833179-355843163 GCF_002162155.2 Triticum dicoccoides | reverse complement strand
CCCGAACCGCCGTCGCCGGAGATCCCCTTCAACGCCGTCGTCGCTCCGGTCCATCTCCGGCCACACCAAGGGCTTCGTCGCACTCACTGTGAGCTTAGCCATCTTCCCCCCCCCCTCCTTTTCTTGCTCCCGAGCCGTGTAGCAACCTCCCGGAGCTCAACCGCACCCACCGCCGTGGAGCTCGTCGCCGACGTGCTCCCGGTCACCCTCCGACCACTCCACGGTGTCCATCATGCTCACCGTGTCACTTAGCACCTAGCTAGCCACTCCCCGAGCCTCACCGACCCCTCTAGCGTCAAGTTCGTCTTCGGCCGAACCCCGGTGGCCGCCAAAGTCATCGCCGGCGCCAACTCCGGCCACCCCGACCCCAACGGACTCCCCCAAGAGCTGCGGCTCGTCCTCAGCTCCACTCCGGTGGTCTCCGCGACCCATTTGGTGGCCGAAACGGCCAAAACCACTTCCGCCGCCGCGTCGGGCTCGCCGGCGGCTAAACGCCGGTGCAGCCGACCTGGGTTTGACCACGGGTGGGCCCTGGTTGACTCCCCTGAGTCAATGACAGGTGGGGCCCAGCCCTGTTAATTAAACAGGTTTAGTTTTAATTAAACTTTAATTAATCTAATCACACTGACACGCGGGACCCACTGTCAGGTTTGACCCGGACGTGTTCCGTTGACCTGCTGACGTCACACTGACGTCAGGCTGACGCAATAATTGATTTTCTGGAATTAATCTAATATAGGAAATTCCAGAATATAGTTTAAACTTCAAAAATTCATAACTTTTATTCTGTAACTCCAAATCAGACAAATTATATATGAAAAATGATCAGAAAAATCCAATCTATCCATCTGTACTATTTTCATGCATGATTAAACAAGTTAACCTGATGTTTAATGCAGAACAAGGAAAAACACTTTAAAAGGCCATGTTTGAGTTTGAAATTGGAATCTTTGATTCAAATTGGTACAAACCCTTCTGGTCTTAGTTGCATTAGCCCAACACACTCATATTGCTATGTTTCATGCATGCATCATATTGTTGCACATTGTTTGGTGATGGTTGTGTATCGGTGTTCTTGCGGCAGGTTCTGCCCCCGAGGGGTACCGTGATTACCCTAACGAAGAACCGTATCAGTGCATCGAACCATCAGGCAAGCAACCAACCATTTGATCATATCGATACAATCCCATGTTCTCGCTCCTGCTCTCTTTTACTGCATTAAGACAACGCGTTTCAAACTGCTGTGTGCTACGGTAGTTGAACCCATTTCCTTTGCATGACCTGTCATTGCCACAGTAACTAGATGAAACCCACTAGCATGTGTAGGAGTTGATTGAGCCCTATGTATGTGTTGTTCCTACCTTGCTATGCCTGCTATGCTTAGAGTCGTGTCAGGTCTGGTTCATCTGGGTGATGGCTAGAGTGAAATGATTATGTCGGTAATGAGAGTGGTGTGGTGAACACGATTTGGTAAAGGTATCGATGAGAGGCCATGTAGGAGTACATGGTGGGTTGTTTCATTGAAGCCGACCTTAAGCACTGAGATCTGTATGTGTGATTTAAGATACAGCTACTACCATGCATTGAGCCCTGAAATATGACCCCGCTCGACTTCTTATTCACCCTAGCTCTCTGTCCAGGAGTTGCAAGTAGTTTCTGGTGTTTGTAGCCTACTGGAGGCCGTGGACAGCGCTGACCGTAGGGGTGGGCTGTGATGCGGTAGGTACGTGGCCGGGTGTACCGAATACCCGTTAGGTATCTCGGGAACCCTGTTCACATCGTTCGGGGCCGTATGGGAAACCTCGGCCGGACTCCCTGCGGATGGAACCTGGATAGGCGATAAACCTGGACTAGAGGCTTAAGTGTTTAGGTAGGTCGTGGTCTACACCCACGTCGGCTTTCGCTTGAAGTCTGCCGAGCACATGTCGTGTGCAGACGCTAAGTGGTGGAAACATGTATGAAGAAGTACACCCCTGCAGGGTTATCATGATCTATTCGAATAGCCGCGTCCGCGGTAAAGGACTACTTGGTTGCCTATACAGTTCATAGACAAGTAAATGGAAACTACTAAAAGCCTCAAGATAAGTGTGAGTGCCGAGGATGGCTCTTCCGTGGGAAGACGGAGGTGGATCCTCGGTAGTGTATTGAAGTGGAGAATAGTGGACTTGTGTGCGCAAAACCATTTCAAGTTGGAGTCTCGTAGGTTAGCCTAGCCAAGAGTCAAAGCTGGCTTGCTGCAATAACTCCACCAACCCTTCTTGATAATATGCATGTATGTAGGATCTGATGTAAGTCTTGCTGAGTACCTTTGTACTCATGTTGCTATAATTTACATTTTTACAGAAGACGCTGCAACCCCTTCTGATGGGTTCTACGTAGACGTTGACATCAATGAGTAGGCTAAGGCCCAGGTGGTGATCCTGAGCTTGTGAAGGACCACGTAGTATAGCTAGGCTTTCCAAGCCTCTTTTATTTTACTAGTTGTCTGTACCCAGACAAGCTACTTCCGCTGCTGGTTTGTATGACTGTATGACTTGAATGCTGGGTCGTGTGACCCGTACCTTTGTGTATGTTATGTATGGCTCTCTGAGCCTTAAATAAAGTACTTGTGTCATAGAGTCATGTTGTGATGCCTTGTTGTATTTGCACATATCGAGCATATTGTGTGTATGATTGAAATGCTTGGTATGTGTGGGATCTGACTATCTAGTTGTTTATCCTTAGTAGCCTCTCTTACTGGGAAATGTCTCCTAGTGTTACCACTGAGCCATGGTAGCTTGCTACTGCTCTGGAACACTTAGGCTGGCCGGCATGTGTCCTTCTTCGTTCCTGTGTCTGTCCCTTCGGGGAAATGTCACGCATTGAGTACCGGAGTCCTGTTAGCCCGCTACAGCCCGGTTTACCGGAGTCCTGCTAGCCCAGTGCTACAGCCCGGACCCACTTGCTGATGACCGACACGTTCGTTGCTGGGTCATGGATGCCTGTCCCTGTAAGCACTGTGCCACTTTGGGTTTACGACTAGTCATGTCAGCCCGGGCTCTTTATCATATGGATGCTAGCGACACTATCATATACGTGAGCCAAAAGGCGCAAACGGTCCCGGGCAAAGGTAAGGCGACACCCGTGGGGATACCGTGCGTGAGGCCGCAAAGTGATATGGGGTGTTACAAGCTAGATCGATGTGACATCGAGTCGGGGTCCTGACAGCGTTGGCATCAGAGTCGGACTGCCTGTAGGTTCTCCAAGCCAAACTGGTCGATGTTGAGTCTAGAAATTCTTTATTTATATGTAGGGGAATTGTTTGTGGGTTGGAACGTAAGGCTCTTTTTACTCCTTTATCTTATGACATTCTGATCTGAGTCAGTCTATTCTTCCACCGGGGGTTAAGGAATTAGGATCTATTCTCTCTATCAGGATCACGTGTTACTAATCAGTAGTACCTTATAGGTTTGATGGTTACAAGCCTAGTTCAGTTCTACTACCACATTATGTTGCTAGGATGGACTCAGAACTTTGATATGATGATGTTGAGTGTGAATGAAATCCTTTGTCAATTGTCTCAAATCCTTCTTGAGCATTTACAGCTGTTATGCTGCCGAAATTTTGCTAGAAATTCTAATGCCTTTGCATTATGATTGTGTTTTCAGATGGCCACTCGCGACCTCAATCAAGTGGTTCGCCTGACTCGATGCCTAGATGTACCCGGTCATACCGCCATGTTGGTCAGGGTAATGACTGAGGCTGGATACCGTTGGTATCCTGAGTACACGGTCGAAGAGCAATTCCGAGACTTTAATCAAAGCAAGTATCTCTGCACTGTCAGGATATTTCCATCTTATCCTGGGTCCACCGAGCCCCTTCACTGCTCCTATGGACTCGGGGTTACTATTGAGATGGCTGTGCAGGACGCCGCCTACTCTATGATGACCATCATGCGAGTCAGGTCTGGCCTATTTCGGGACTCTGATTTCCGGTATATGCCAGGATCACTTCCGGGAGCACAAGGGTATCTCCAGGCTATCTATGCTGACCCCACTCAGGAGGATTCACGGACTCGCACTACTGCTGAGATGCTCGAGGATAAGGACCGTGAAAATCGGGCCTTGAGGTTAGAGCTCTTCAATACCCGTGCTAACCATTGGGCCACATTGACTCGGTTTGCACCGGCGGTGCAAGCTGGATATTCGGATATGCGCGATCTCTATCCTGTGAGATTTGCTCTGCCAGACGTGATGGGTTGGCGTGATGTAGGAGGCATCACCCCACCTCGCGGACCCCGCAGGCCACCGTCTGTTGGTCCAAGACCTCATCCTAGTCCCTATGGTCCACAAGCTCCGCGAGATCGTCTGTTTCCGGATGATCATGTTGAGCTTCCAGGCTATGGAGGTGACTTCTATGAGGACTACTACGGATCGGTCTGAGTTAGTAGTAGTATCACTAGTTCGTGTTAGTTGTGTCGTCTATCGTCTTGCGTGACTCGTGGGATATGACCTAGTTTGTATCGCCTTCCGAAGGTATAGGAAAATAATGTATAGGAGCTTGGAATGTTTCCGATGAGATGTAATCCTCTTTTCACCATAATAGTACCTTGTTTGGTCTTGTACTAAACCCTGTATGGTGTGTATGACGATGGAATAAAGAAGCAGTTTCTGTATCTACCATGTCATACGGATGATCATCTTGCATTCCGAGTTATTCCTTACATTATGTATCCTATGTTGGAATTTTATCATCCTGACTAAATCATTGTCTTGTTTACCTAGGATGGTCAACACGCGCACTAACCCTGCTCCTCAAGAGCAGGCTGAAGGCAGTGAAGTCAGGAATGCAAGTCTGCCTCATCCTCCTTCCCTAGCCGAGGTTATGATGGAAGCCGAAAGAAACAAGCGGGAGACCAACCGTTTGTTGGAGCGTTTTGAACAGAACACGGCAAACCATCAGAGGACTAACGTGGTGTCACTCAGTGATTTCATCAAGTTACATCCACCCACGTTCCACCACTCCGTCGAGCCTCTCGACGCTGATGACTTGCTTCGCAGTATTTCTCATAAACTGCGTTCCGCGCTGGTAGCGGAGGCTGACAAGGTCACCTTTGCTGCATATCATCTTGAAGGCCCCGCCAGTCTATGGTGGGAGAATTATGGAGCTATGCGCCCAGCAGGCCATGTCACTACTTGGGCTGAATTCAGCGAGGCTTTCCATGAACATCACATTCCGGAGGGTCTCATGGACCGTAAACGTGAGGAATTCTACAGTTTCACTCAGGGCCGACTCTCTGTGGATGCTTACAGCAGGGAGTTCGGTAACCTCGCACGATATGCAACTGAGGAAGTTTCTACTGATGCCAAGAAGCAAGAAAGGTTCCGTAAGGGGCTTAGTCCTGAGCCTCGCCGCGACCTCCGTCTGCATGAGTGCACATCTTTTCAGAAACTTGTTAACAAGGCCATCAGTGCTGAAACTGGTCAGACTGATTATGATGCAACACGCAAGCATGGCCGTGACATGGGTTCCTCATCTGGTGCTGGTCCTCAGAAGCGCCGCGTGTGGGTGCCCAACACCGCCCTGCCACCCAGGTTCACACCGAGGCCATCTTTCCAGGCGCCTCGCCCTGTTCAACAGTCTGCACCAGCCAAGCCCTATGGGGGCCCAACCAACAATGCTCCTCCACGTACCAGTTCCGTGACTTGTTTCAAGTGTGGGGAATTTGGTCACTATATGCGTGAGTGTCCCCAGACCAACCCCAACCAATCTGCTAAAGCTGTTGGCCGTGGAAAGCCGACAGGGAAAGTGTTCCACGCCAAGCCGGCCACCGCTACACGTGGCCATGTCAACTGTATCTCTGCCGAAGAAGCTCAAGAGGATCCCAACGTCGTTCTCGGTACGCTCCTTGTTAATTGCCACCCGGCATCTGTTCTTTTCGATACAGGAGCCTCTCATTCATTTATATCCGAGAACTATGCTCGTTTGCATAACACCGCATTCTGTAACATGCCATCCACTATGGAAATTTCTACTCCCGGTTCTAGATGGCAGACCTCCAGGGTAAGTTATGGAAATGAAATCCAAGTCGACAGACTTGTTTTCCTTGCATCTTTGATAGCTCTCAAATTTTCAGATATTAATATCATTTTGGGTATGGACTGGATGTCAGCTCATCATGCCAAAATTGATTGCTTCTCTAGGACTGTTCAACTCACTCATCCTTCGGGGAAGATAGTCAATGTCTTGACCCGACTAGCCGAGCGACAGTTATATTCTCTTAACGCCAGCCCTTTGCCAGACCTTGAGGACGTTCCGGTAGTCCGTGACTTCCCAGATGTCTTCCCAGAGGAATTGCCAGGTGTTCCACCTGACAGGGATGTTGAGTTCGTAATAGACCTCATTCCAGGAACCGTTCCGATTGCCAGAAGACCCTATAAGATGGCACCACTAGAACTAGCCGAGCTTAAGAAACAACTCGATGAGTCCTTGAAAAAGGGTTTCATCCGACCTAGTTCATCTCCGTGGGCTTGCCCCGTCCTCTTCGTCAAGAAGAAGGATGGTACGGACCGGATGGTTGTAGATTATCGACCTGTCAGTTTGGTCACAATCAAGAACAAATATCCGCTTCCCAGGATCAACGACCTGTATGATCAGCTCGCTGGATCCTCGGTCTTCTCCAAGATGGATTTGAGGTTGGGCTACCATCAAATCAAAATCAGAAACGGGGACATTCCTAAAACGGCCTTTGTTACTCGTTATGGCCAATACGAGTACACCGTCATGTCTTTCGGTTTAACCAACGCTCCAGCCACCTTTTCTCGGTTAATGAACTCAATCTTCATGGAGTATTTGGATAAATTCGTCGTGGTTTACCTAGATGATATACTCATCTACTCCAAGAACGAGGAAGAACATGTCGAACATCTAAGGCTAGTGTTAAAGAAACTTCGAGAGCACCGCCTTTATGCCAAGTTTTCCAAATGTGAATTTTGGTTGTCAGAAGTGACCTATCTGGGTCATGTAATATCTGGTAAAGGTATTGCTGTTAACCCTGAGCGAGTTCAAGCCGTCCTTAATTGGACTCCACCTGAATCGGTCAAGCAAGTTCGGAGTTTCCTTGGCCTAGCGAGCTATTGTCGTCGCTTTGTCGAGAACTTCTCCAAAGTTGCTAAACCTCTAACTGAACTCCTTAAGAAGGATAAAAAGTTTGAATGGACTCCACAATGTGAGCACAGCTTTCAGGAACTGAAAAGACGCTTGACTTCTGCTCCCGTTCTGGTACCGCCAGACTTCTCTAAGGACTTTGTTATCTACTGCGATGCCTCGCGACAAGGACTAGGCTGTATTCTCATGCAAGATCGACATGTAATTGCTTACGCCTCACGGCAATTGCACCCACATGAGGAGAATTATCCTACTCATGATCTAGAGTTTGCAGCTGTAGTCTATGCACTTAAAACCTGGCGACATTACCTCCTCGGTAATCGTTGCGAGATATTCACTGATCACCAAAGTCTGAAGTACATCTTCACCTAACCGGATTTGAATCTCAGGCAAAGACGTTGGGTTGAGTTGATCACAGATTTCGACTTAGGAATAACTTACACCCCAGGGAAAGCCAACGTCATGGCTGATGCACTAAGTCGTAAATCTTATTGTAACAACCTGATGTTACAACAAAGTCAACCGCTTCTCCATGAGGAATTTCGGAAGCTTAACCTTCACATTGTTCCTCAAGGATTTCTTTCCACCTTGGTGGCGAAACCTACTCTTACGGATCAAATCATCGCTGCCCAGAAGCGAGATAAGGGAATAGCTAAGATCAAGGAGAACATTGCTAGCGGAGGTGCTAGTTGTTTCTCCACAAATGATCATGGTGTTGTGTACTTTGAGAACCGTTTAGTGGTTTCCAAGAACCAGCATCTACGACAGTTGATCCTTAAGGAGGCTCATGAATCTCCTCTCACCATTCATCCGGGTAGTACCAAGATGTATCAGGACCTACGCCAGAGGTTCTGGTGGACTAGGATGAAGAGAGAAATTGCTCAGTATATTGCTAATTGCGATGTCTGTCGTCGTGTAAAAGCAGAGCATCAACGGCCTGCTGGCACCCTTCAGCCCCTAGCTATTCCTGAATGGAAATGGGATAAAATTGGTATGGATTTCATTACCGGTTTTCCCAGGACCAAGAGAGGGAATAATGCTATCTTTGTCGTTGTCGATCGTCTTTCCAAAGTGGCCCATTTCTTACCTGTTCGTGAGAGTATAACCGCTAGTCAGCTGGCAGACCTATACATCTCCCGAATAGTGTCTCTCCATGGTGTTCCTTTGGAAATTAACTCGGATCGAGGAAGTCTTTTCACCTCTCGATTTTGGGAAAGTTTCCAAAATGCTATGGGAACCCACCTTTCCTTTAGCACCGCTTTTCACCCTCAATCGAGTGGTCAAGTAGAACGCGTCAACCAGATTCTAGAAGACATGCTTCGAGCCTCTGTTATCTCTTTCGGAATGGAGTGGGAGAAATGCCTTCCATTTGCCGAATTTGCTTACAACAACAGCTATCAATCTAGCTTGGGTAAAGCCCCTTTTGAAGTTCTCTATGGACGACGGTGTCGAACACCCCTTAACTGGTCAGAGACCGGGGAAAGACAATTCTTTGGCCCGGATATGATTCATGAAGCAGAAGAGCAAGTTCGCATCGTTCGTGAAAAGTTGAAAACAGCCCAATCTCGTCAAAAGAGTCAATATGACCGAAAACATAAGGCTATGACGTTCGAGGTTGACGAGAAGGCTTACCTTCGGGTTAACCCTCTGAAGGGAACCCATCGTTTCGGTATCAAAGGCAAATTGGCTCCTCGTTACATTGGACCTTTTCGCATTCTCGCTAAACGAGGAGAAGTTGCCTACCAGTTGGAACTACCTCCGCACCTCTCCAGAGTCCATGATGTCTTCCACGTTTCTCAACTTAGGCGTTGCTTCTCGGATCCTATCCGTGGAGTGGACTACGAAACGCTTGATCTCCAAGATAATCTTACATATCGAGAGTACCCCATTCGTATCCTCGATCAGGCCGAGCGTACCACTCGACGTCATAATATCAAGTTTCTCAAAGTTCAATGGTCGCACCATTCTGAGGATGAAGCAACTTGGGAAAGGGAGGATCGTCTTCGACTCGAGTATCCCGCCTTCCTCCCGGAGGAACCCAAATCTCGGGACGAGATTCTTTTGAGTGGGGGTGAGTTGTCACACCCTAGCTAGTCATGCATTAGAGTGTTGCATCATGTTTATTCCTTCACCAGAAACCTGAAATGGGGATGACAGAACCCCCAGTCCCCTCTGAAACCAACTAGGGTTTACTAAAAACTTTTTCAATGAACCTGAAATGCCCTTCTAAAATGATCATCATTTTTGTCTTGGTTCAGAACCTCTGCCAAAAGTGGTGCACATTTTCCTAGGCCATCTTAGGGTTTTTGAATTAAATCATAAATATTTGAATTTGGGCATTTAAAATTATGTAAAATATTTAAATGCTCAAATATCTCCAAACTAAAATGTTTCATGCTGGAAATAATCCAACTATGGACCAGGAGTAGTTTGGTGATTTTAGGAGTTGCCTAAGTATTTTATTTAATTCAACAAAGTTGCAGAAGTATTAAAAAAACAGAAAACAGAAAGAAATGGAAAAAACTTACCTGGCGCCCAGCACCCGGCCCACCTGCCGGCCCAGCCCAGCGCCGCTCCAGCGAGCTGCTTGCCGGCCAGGCAGGCAGGCAGGTGCCCGACGGCGACCGCAGCGCGCACCACGCACCTGCTCGCCGCCTTGCCGCTCCCCTCGCCCGGTGACGTCGTGGACCGGCCTCCCTCGCTCCCCCGAACCCCCCAGACACCCCCTCTCCTCTCCAGCTCCTCCCCCTCGCGCTCCCCAGCCATGGCCGACGCCACCATCGCCGTGCCTTCGTCGTAGCCGTGCTCCCCGCCACTTCTGCGTCCTCTCATCGTGTC
>NC_041381.1:355766208-355833169 GCF_002162155.2 Triticum dicoccoides | reverse complement strand
TGCATGTATGTAGGATCTGATGTAAGTCTTGCTGAGTACCTTTGTACTCATGTTGCTATAATTTACATTTTTACAGAAGACGCTGCAACCCCTTCTGATGGGTTCTACGTAGACGTTGACATCAATGAGTAGGCTAAGGCCCAGGTGGTGATCCTGAGCTTGTGAAGGACCACGTAGTATAGCTAGGCTTTCCAAGCCTCTTTTATTTTACTAGTTGTCTGTACTCAGACAAGTTACTTCCGCTGCTGGTTTGTATGACTGTATGACTTGAATGCTGGGTCGTGTGACCCGTACCTGTGTGTATGATTATGTATGGCTCCCTGAGCCTTAAATAAAGTACTTGTGTCGTAGAGTCATGTTGTGATGCCATGTTGTATTTGCACATATCGAGCATACTGTGTGTATGCTATTGAAATGCTTGGTATGTGTGGGATCTGACTATCTAGTTGTTTATCTTTAGTAGCCTCTCTTACCGAGAAATGTCTCCTAGTGTTACCACTGAGCCATGGTAGCTTGCTACTGCTCTGGAACACTTAGGCTGGCCGGCATGTGTCCTTCTTCGTTCCTGTGTCTGTCCCTTCGGGGAAATGTCACGCATTGAGTACCCGAGTCCTGTTAGCCCGCTACAGCCCGGTTTACCGGAGTCCTGCTAGCCCAGTGCTACAGCCCGGACCCACTTGCTGATGACCGACACGTTCTTTGCTGGGTCATGGATGCATGTCCCTGTAAGCACTGTGCCACTTTGGGTTTACGACTAGTCATGTCAGCCCGGGCTCTTTATCATATGGATGCTAGCGACACTATCATATACGTGAGCCAAAAGGCGCAAACGGTCCCGGGCAAAGGTAAGGCGACAACCGTGGGGATACCATGCGTGAGGCCGCAAAGTGATATGGGGTGTTACAAGCTAGATCGATGTGACATCGAGTCGGGGTCCTGACACCTTCTTCCAGTGGCTGGAATCTTTGGACGCCATTGTTCAGAAGCACGTCAACCTGGCCATGAAAGCCGCTGCTACTTAGGCGTCGTTCGGTGGGCCGGCGCCCTGAGTTGAGGAGGTGGACGTCTTCGATGGATGCGTCTCTTCTTCTTGCCTCCTGTAACCAGCACTGCATCGCCTCATGGCCTTAATGTTTTATTAGTATAGTACTCCCTCCATTCCCAAATATAAGTCTTTCTAAAGATTCCAGCAAGTGACTACTACATACGGAGCAAAATGAGTGAATCTACACTCTAAACTATGTCTACATACACATGTATGCTGTATTCCATTTGAAATAGTATCTAAAAAGGCTTATATTTATGAACGGAGGGAGTATATGGCATTTTTATTCCATTTGTAACGTTTTCACTATGAGGTGGAGCCGCAGTTGAGCAAACCCACCCCGCCCACCGGGCGTCGGCCGAGTTTAGAATTAGAAGAGAGAAACGAGGGAGGAGAGCTAGCTGTAGCACGGACGCTGTTGTCAGATGGGACTCGTGTTTATAGAAATAGGAGTACTAAGCACTCGTGCCTCTTTTTTTGAGGGAAAATTAGTCGTATGTCTAGTACCACTAGTTGGGTGCGTGTGACCTATAGTTGTCATCACTTTAGGTCTCCTTTTCGAACCGCGGCTACGCTTCACAGTACATATTCTTTCACGCATTTATCCTCCTATATGTACTCCTAGGCTATTTCCACGTGCTCCCATTCGCCGACATGTGGGACATAGAGCATCTGGGTCATAGTGCATGCACGACTCGAAGCATATGCCGGGGTACTTTACATTTCAGACCTCATGAATTACATGCAAACCCCCCGCAGAAGAATAAATAAATGAATTAATTACTACATGAAACCGGATTATTTTCGTGGAAACCGGAGCACGTTCATTAAATTTTGGACATAACACGTTTATAAAAAATGACCGGACCTAAACCAGTCTAAGGGCCTCTTTGATTTTTCCCGCAAAAAAGGGCCTCTTTGATTCGCAGGATACTGAAAACACAGAATGGGGAAAGTATGATGGCGATGAACCGAGATGAGGAGAACTCTAACTCAGTTAGAGGTTAGGGTTAGATTCTAACACCGAACTAACTCTAAACCAAAAAGGTGTATGGATGGCAGGGTTAGATTGACAATAAATGTTCTTTCTCAATCATTTGACTACTTTGGACCCTATTTCCTGCCGGATTTGGTGTGGCCGGCTCTTCTGTGGCCTCCTCCCGCTCACAATTGACATAAACGAACCATCTATACAAATCAAGCATGCAAAACATGATAATTTTTACTTTGTCCATACAAATGAGATATCCCACTTAAACATACAAGTCATCAATCAAGCTTCACAAAAATAAAATAAACACTTCATGAAACAAAGCATGAGCTAATTCATCATGGAAGTCATTCACGATAGGGAGGGAGCCCGGAGCCCCTCACACACTGAGGGAGGAGCTCGCCATCGTCGCTCTGGAGGAAGGCTCTGTAGAGCCCAAGCCCCGGGAACCCCTCCGATGCCGGCCCTTGCGAGTTGAGGTCGACACCGGCATGGGTAGCAGGGCCGCTTGCCGTCGACTGGGAACTTAATCTTTGGGCCTCTAGAAATAATGCAAGCCTATAACTAAAATACCTGGAAAGGTGAACTGAATCTTTGGGCCTCTAGAAATAATGCAAGCCTGAAACTAAAATACCTAGAAAGGTGAACTGAATCTTTGGGCCTCTCGAAATAATGCAAGCCTGAAATTGAAATACCTAGAAAGGTGAACTGAATCTTTGGGCCTCTAGAAAGATTGATTAACTCCTCAAGCAGCATCAAACAATTCCATGCATGCACCACAAATCTATACAAAATTTGATCAGGATCTACTTTTCCAAATCAGAATTAGCGCTAGAGCAAGCAAGATCAATGATATGGATGTGAGACAGAGAAGGAACGAACAAACTCACCCCTCTCGCGACCTCCCTGGTAGATGCGCTGCCGCCGCGCATGACAGAGGGAGAAAAACGACTGGTGAAGGGGGAGCGGGGCGACCTTCCAAGGACGGAGGGAGAGGGCGGCCGGAGTAGGGCGGCGAAGGCCGGAAGGAGAGCGTGGCCAAAGGAGAGAGAGGGCGAGCGGCGCTTGGGCGGGCGGCCCTATGGGGAACAGAGAGGAGTCGTGCGAGAGGGGGGAGCGATCTGGTGCGGGAAGGGGAGATTTTTTTAGTTCTCTTTTAGTGGGCCCGAGGATAACTAACCCAATTATAACCTCTCCACTGGGCTAGTTTTTTTAGCTGGGTTAGAGCAAACTAGCTCAAACTAACCACTCTTGTTTCGATAACTTGAGGCTATTTCAACCCAAACTAGCTCTAACTCAGGGATCCAAACAAAGAGGAGTGTTACTGTACATGCTACAGTGTGGACCGTAGCACATTGTTTTTTATGGCCATATCACCACATTGTTTTCTACTGCCGGTTCACTCGGCTACCATGGTTCGCACTGCTGGTTCACTGGGCTGCCGTGGTTCGCACTGCTGGTTCATTGGGCTGCCGTGGTTCGCACTCCTCTGACCTGAGTAGTATTCCCTCCGTTCCTAAATATAAGTCTTCGTAGATATTTCACTGTGGACCACATACAGATGTATATACATGCATTTTATGTGTAGATTCACTCATTTTTCTCCATATGTGGTCCATAGTGAAATCTCTCCAAAGACTTATATTTAGGAACGGAGGGAGTAGTATAGTACTAGTATATACCGCGGCATTCATTGCTCCTTCTTACTACTCCGACATGTGGGAGAGCCAGCATCCGGGTCGACGTGTCATGCACCAAATTAGAGCACGGAATGGAAGGGGGCATCACCCCGGTCGGAGCGCCAGTAATTCATGACTATAGTGAGTGGTCATATCACAAGTCTTTCCAGCAGTAACGCGCCGTCAAATCGCAGAGCCCGACCTTTCCAGTAGTATGTTTGAGAATCCGCCACTCGCTCACCCTCCTCGCCTCTCTATCAAACCGCCTACCCAAAAACTGCCGTGCGTACTGCCCGGGAAAAGCCCCGCCCTCAACTTTTAACTACGCGAAAATAGTTCGAGCTTGTTCGTTCTATATAAATACAGTACTTACTATATGTTTATTCACCTGTGGGGTTGTTAAATGAATGGAGGGGCAGGGAGAACAAGTGAACAATACTGTAGTACTACTAGTAGTAAGTAGGAGTCGTACAGTAGTCGCCTTAAATAGAGAGTTTCTTTTCTTTAATGCCACGTACACAAATTGAAACGCTTGTTGTGGAGAGAAAAAAGATAATAACTCCACTGTATATGGACGCAGGGGCCTGGGCGCTTGCTTTACTAGGGTTGCTCTCTTCATTCTCTCATCCTCTCTAGATATAAACAAGACAGCGGTAGCGACATTTTATCTCTGCTCACCGCTGGTCACAGATCTGGCCAGATCCCTTTGGCCGGTGTGTGTAGAGGACTAAAAGGTGCATCGTTCACGTGGTCGTCGCCGCCGAGGGAGGAAACCCACAGCTGCTGGAGGGGCCCGATCCTCTGTCCGTGTCGTTCTCTGCGACACAGCGCTGGCTCGGGAGGTCCTCCGACCCTTCTTCCTCCCTGCTGTATTGTCCGCAGATCCGACCTACCGCCGCTGACATCCCGGCGACCCTCAGGTATAAGTTCTTCGAAAGCGGCCTTGCTCTACTGCCCCAGCTCCCCACATGTCTGCATGTGCATCTTTTTTTACTCCCATCAGCTCTTCCAAAGCCACCTAAATTTTTAGTATTATTAGAGGTAAAGCTACTTCATGCATTCAAATCTAGGGCTTTGTTCAAACAACGAAGAAAGGGGGAAAGTTGTAGCATGAATCTAGGACTTGATTCAAAGAGGAAATAATATGGTGAAAGTAGTAGAGACCGGATACCCAACCGGTCTCTTGGTTGAAAAGGGAAATAATGGGAAAACGCAGTACAAACTAGATAAGGAACAGATCTATTATTGGTTGAAAAAAGGATAGAAAGTGGCGGCTGGTGGACAAGTCAACAGAGTATGTCCAGGATTAGATTTGATGCCATCACATAGTAAAAGGTCTCCGTGATTAGATTTTCTGCCCTCACATAGTAAAAGGTCTCAGGACTAGATTTCCTTCCCTCACATAGTAAAAGGTCTCAGGATTAGATTTGCTGCCCTCACATAGTAAAAGGTCTCCAGTATTAGATTTGCTGCCCTCACATAGTAAAAGGTCTCCAGGATTAGATTTGCTACCCTCACATAGTAAAAGATCTCCAGGATTAGATTTGGTGCCCTCACATAGTATAAGGTCTCCAGGATTAGGTTTGCTGCCCTCACATAGCATGAACAAACTCGGAATCACCACTTTATGCCTCCTTGTAGGTACATTGTGCTGATGCGTCCACTGTCGCATGTCCTTATACCAACATTTTGCTGTTGTTAATGTAAGGGCGCATGTAAAATGAAGCGATCACACTATTACCTTAGGGACATGTCTAACCAGTGTTATTGTTAATCTAATGCCTCCAGTGATAAGATGCAATTAAACTATGTTACAAATGGCACTCCTGCTATTTTCCCCGGTATGATAAGTAAGTTGCACCTTTACGCTGTTGAGTGTCCTGGTGTCCCCACGGTCCCATGCCCTTAAACCAACTCTTTAGCTGCTGTTGATTTACTGTGTCTGGTAAACAAGCAATGCTAACATTAAAGTAATCCCATATTTGAGGAATCTCATTGTTGATCGTAATGCTACTGGTAACATGAAGCATTGCTGACGTTTTAAAATTTCTACTGTCCTTGCGTGATTGCCATGAACATAATTAAGATGCTTCTTTTCATTTTGTATATGTACGTATATTCTTATTGACCAGCAACTGTTTACTTTCTATCTTTTTGTGCAGATAGGGATATCCATTTCACCTTGTTGCTATTGTGACCTTTTGGTGAACTGCACACAACACTTTTTTTGGAATGAGTGTCTTGTGTAGTTCAACTAAAATGTCACGTGGGCAACATCTCTCAATTTTGGTGGAACTGCACAGAATGGTGATTGGAGTTTCCAAAATCTCTGTCAAAGCTGGTAATCTCGTGCAACATTTTATTAGCCTTTGCAAGATGGAGCCGTCACTGTCACCACAATGGCACTTTATTTTAGTGGAACTTCACAAAAGGATAACAAAATTATAGTTGCACCTTACATGAGCCGGACAGCCAACCTTAATGTTCCTCAATTTTAGTGCAACTACTAAAGAAGAACCTGCCAGCTCATGAGAGCAAGTACTTCTTGCTAGCTGAATGATGCAATCTTTGCTTCATTTCAGGTGAACTGCAGAAAAAGGCACATGAATTGAATCATGGAACTCCAGGCAGACCTCATCCTAGTGGAGCTGCAGGTTGAGTTCAAGGAGGCCGCTATTAAAGCGAAATCATGCTCTCCTGTCTCCTTGTTTGTGTTGTGCAAACAGGAATACTCAACTACAGATGTTGTGATGGTCAAGAGCATTCGCCAAGTTCTTCGATTGTATGACATGGCTAGCCAAGATGGATTTAATCCCGATATTCACTTTATCAAAAGGCTCTAATGGGTTGGTTCTGAATCTTGCAAGCTGGTAATCAATGATGGCATCTTTGTTGTACTTATTATTTGAATCTTATTTGTTGGTTCTGAATCTTGCAAGCTGGGAATCAAGGAGATGTGTAGGCATCTTTGTTGTACTTATTATTTGGATCTTATTTGTTGGTTCTGAATCTTGCAAGCTGCGAATCAATGAGATGTGTAGGCATCTTTGTTGTACTTATTATTTGGATCTTATTTGTTGGTTCTGAATCTTGTAAGCTGGGAAACACGGCATGATGATGCAGAGGACAACAACCATAACAAACAGTTCAAACTTGGTAGTATTATCTTTGTGAAAGTGCGACAAATGTGCTGATCGTGTGCGTCTTGAGAATAACAATTCTAATTGTTGTGCATGTTGATCTTGTGGCACTGATAGAATGAGCCAATGCATTGCTTGTTTTAAGTATAAATTTCTATTAAAACTAATTAAATTTAAGTAAAGTGAGCACTAACTCCTGTTATTACAGTACCAATACAGACCCGCTCGTGAACCGACATGTGGCCGGAGTAGGTTTCTTAATGGAGGCGTTTGAATGCGTCGAGGGTGCATCTTCTGCCAGGCCTGCAGCGGACCATGGAGGGGTAGTAACTGTTGTCGCATGTACACACTCAGCTTACTGTTGAATCCAGTTCCCCAAGAGCTGAAAAATGAACTGTTGCCGCCACCTACACACTCGTTCACTCGAAGAGACTCCAATGGCGATCCGAGGGGTGAGCCTGCTGGATATGTACTTCAGCAAGGAGTTCCCCTTTGAGTTCGTCGTTCAGTCCTATGGCTGCACCAAGTTGAATGTGATGTACACCAACGATACGGACTCGGTGAAGCTCTGCCTTGCCTCAGTCCTATGGCTGCACTAGGTTCTGGAGCATTCGCCCGTTTCATCGGCAGCGCCGACTGCACCTTCGCTACGATGGAGAGAAGGAAGAACATGACGATTCGGCCATCTGGTGTAACAAGCTTGTCGACATCCAGAAGCAATACAAGATCATCGGCAACGGGCAGGAGAAGGACTCCATGGTTGACCTCGCTGAGACCATCATCGACCCCTAATATGCCAACATGAAAGAAGACGACCTGAACACGTGGGAGGTACCTCTGAATCTAGCCTACATAACCTACGCGGCCAAGGACGCATACGCATGCTACGACATGTACAAGCAGATCTTGGACATGAGGGCGTGTCTGCTTCCCGTAACCGACGAGTACACGGACAGCCGCATCGTCATGATCAAGCATGCCAGGAAGGTCTAGATGTTGTACTTTATCTGTTTATAAGCACCTTTATCATCTGAGTGTTTCATGCATTAGCCTATGTGTCGTAATTATCTGTTTTGTCCGAAATATTTCTTTTAAGAACACATTAACCTGATTGCTTTTTTTAGTGGCTATTTGCTTATGTATGTAACTAGTTCACTTGTCCGTTAAAAAAAACTAGTTCACTCGGCTGCCGTGCTTTGAATCTCCTTCCTCCCAACATATTCCCCTCCTCAGGTGGACCCAGCAGGTCTCTGAATTTTCTCCCACTTCCTTTTTCGGTGTAAACTAAGTTTTCTCCCAGTACTTTTCCCTAGAACCAACTCAACTATCCCACGTCTAGCCTAAAAAATAATAATACCCATGAACTATTAACTCATCAAATTAAAATGATATTTTATTTCGTAAGTTGAAAGTTCTTACAAAATAATAGTAATAATTGTTTATATATAACTTGGCAAGTTAACTCCTAGTGATTGCGTACATAAGCTTGCAAAGATTTTACTGACCAATGCAGTAATAGACGTGCAATCATGTGTTTATGTTTTTATAACATTTCTCCATCTAGCCCAACATGATATTTTCACCCAGCCCAGCAAGTCCACAGATTTCAAGAAAAATGCAAATGGGATTTAAACGGGCTGCGTAGATGCTACATCATTGTTTCACCCAGCCCACCAAATGGACTAAAAAACAAATGGACTGGCTGACATGTGGGCCAGTAGGTCGAAGCCTAAGAAGGCGTTGGATTTACATCCAATGGCCGGCATCCTTCTTTAATCTCTTGTCTTCTTCCCCCAGCGCTGCCGGAACTACCTGCTCAAGCCTTCGGCGTCCAACGGCATTGTTTTGCGCTCCTCAGTGAAACGCTACCCCGCCGACGGCCAGGCCATCCCTCCACTCTGCACCTCCTGTTATTCTCTACCGAGTGTAGGCCCACCCCGCACCCGAACCAGTCAAGTTTCCCACTCCTCTCCGTCTGCGACTCCACTACCGCGTCTTCCCCATCTCCGGATCGTTCCAGTCTGGGGCCTCGCCGTCGTCCATCGCCTCGGTGCGCTTGGCACGGCATGGTCAACATACGAGTCATCGGAAGAGGACTATACATGGAGAGCCTGACGGCTGGGACCCATGAGGTCCATGGTCGCACGCAAGGAAAGTACCTCCTTATTACGCACTGTACGTGGACTGTACGTAGGAAGGGCTTCTGTATTTCGTGAAAAAAATGTTTCCCCCGCTGACAGGTCGGACCCACCAGCTATATCTTCGCACGCAAGGAAGTGCCTCCTTATTACGCACAAAAAAATGAATACCCCCCGGCTAGCTGGGACCCACCATAGTGGGTGGCTGACTTGTGGGCCTACTAAGTTGACGAGGACGGAGGGCTTTGTCAACTTAGTCAATATGAACGATTCTAGCTCCAGTGACCGTACGATGTCCATCCAACGGCCATAGTGCTTCTTCAACCTCTGGTCTTCTTGCTCCAGCCGCCCAAAGCAGTGCCGGTCGTGCCGCGTGCTCCTGCCTCTCGTGGCCGGCTGTGATGCCGCGGAGGCCTCACCGCCCCCTACTACTCTCACCGCTGGCCCAGGGCATCCCTCTACTCACCCACACCCCCTGTTATTCTGCGACGACAACAGCCTCACGCCGCAACCGAACCAGTGAACCCTCGTACTCCTCTTCGCGTGGGCATCCACTGCCGCGTCTTCCCTGGCTCCGCGTCGTCCCCTTCCTAGGCCTCGCCGTTGTCCACCGCCTTGGTGCTCTCGGGTCTCGGTGCGGCGTGGTCAATGCGGTCAATGACCGACTTCCATCGGAAGAGTAATGTACGTGGAGAGGCTGACAGCTGGGTCCACGGCCACAACCCAGTTTTTTTGTGATTTGCCAAGTAAGTCACTTTGTCAGGCCTGTTGGGCTGCAAATCTTTCAAGACGAGGAGAGCTTCATTCGGCTGGCCGAGAAAATGGCCTATCAGTAATGAGAAATGGGTTGTACATTTTTAAAACACATCAAACCGGCAATTAGCTTCAAATATCTTTTTTTCATTTCGAGATTTTAAATTACATTAATTTTTATGCATGGAGAATTTGTTGGATTTTATATTGATATACATTTATTTTTAAAATCAATTTGAAGGTGAGTCGAAATTTCGGGATTAAAAACAGTTCGGACCGCACCGAAATATGCAAAATTTCATATAATTTTAACCGTGGCCACAATATGGGCTGTAATGCTAACAAAAAGAATATGGGCTCCAAAAAAACCTTAAGAATTAGCAAATGGGCTGTAAATTATTAGAAATAATGGCAGATGGGTTGTATGCTGTTTTCCACAGATTTGAGGCTTTCCTAAAAAAAGGTTGATGCACAAGCAGTGACTGTTGGATGTCCATCCAACGGCCGTCGTGCTTCTTCAATCTCTACTCTTCCTGCTCCAGCCGCTCAAACAAGCGCCAGCGGGACTGCCTGCTCCCTCCTCCCCGCGGTCGGCTGTGCTGCCGTGCGGGCCTCACCGCACCACCGTACTCCCATCGCTGGCCTAGCCATCCCTCTACTCACCCACACCTGTTGTTATTCTCCGGCGACGGTAGACGAACCAGTAAACCCTCGTACAGTCGTACTCCCCTCCGCGTGGGAAACAACTGTCGAGTCTTCCCTGCCTCTGTGTCGTTCCCTTCCTAGGCCTCACCGTCGTCCACCGCCCTGGTCCTCTCGGCGCGGCCTGGTCAACATGGTCAACGACCGACATGCATCTGAAGTGGACTATACATGGAGAGGACGACAGCTGGGTCCACGGCCGCACGCAAGGAATCGCCTCCTTATTACGCGCAAAATAATGATTCCTCCACCTGACATCAGGGACCCACCGAAAGGGCCTCTGTATTTCGCAAAAAAAACGTTACCGCCGCTGACAGCTCGGACCCACCAGCTATATCTTCGCACTCCAGGAAGTGCCTCCTTATTACGCACAAAAAAATGAATACTCCCCCTGTTAGCTAGGACCCAGTATAGTGGCAGGCTGACTTGTGGGCCTACTAAGTTGACGGGGATGGAGGGCTTTATCAACTTAGTCAATATGCACGATTCTAGCTCCAGTGACCGTACGATGTCCATACAACGGCCGTAGTGCTTCTTCAACCTCTGGTCTTCTTGCTCCAGCCGCCCAAACCAGCGCCGGTCGTGCCTCGTGCTCCTGCCTCCTGTGGCCGGCTGCGATGCGGTGGAGGCCTCACCGCCGCCTACTACTCCCATCGCTGGCCAGGCCATCCCTCTACTCACCCACACCCCTTGTTATTCTGCGGCGACGGCAGCCTCACACCGCAGCGAACCAGTGAACCCTCGTACCCCTCCACGCGTGGGCATCCACTGCCGCGTCTTCCTCGGCTCCACGTCGTCCCCTTCCTAGGCCTCGCCGTCGTCCACTGCCCTGGTGCTCTCGGCGCGACGTGGTCAACATGGTCAAGGAACGGCTTCCATCGGACGTGGACTGTACATGGAGAGGCTGACAGCTGGGTCCACGGCGGCAGCAAGGAAGTGCCTCCTTATTACGCGCAAAATAATTATTCCTCCACCTGACAGCAGGGACCCACAGGATGGGCCACCGTATTTCATAAAAAAACATTTCCCCCCTGACTGCTGGGACCCACCAGCTACACCTTCGCACGCAAGGAAGTGCGTCCGGGCAAAAAAACGATTCGCCCCCTGACTACTGGGACCCACCAGCTACATCTTCGCACACAAGGAAGTGCGTCCGGGCAAAAAACACGATTCGCCCCCCTGACTACTGGGACCCACCAGCTACATCTTCGCAGGCAAGGAAGTGCCTAACAGTCGGGACCCACCTGGTCGAAGCGTACGTAGTGTTGTCATTCTGGTCAAGAACGTGTACATACATACTGGTCATTGTAGAGGTGCGCACGTGTCGTAGTAGAGGCGCGCACGTAGCATGTACACGTACGTACAGCGGCCAGGGTGCAAGAAAGAAAATATGGCCACGTACGTACATACGGGCAGGGTCTCGAACGACTACTCGCGTATACGTACGGCCAGGGCTCGTGTACATGGCTGGGTCAGAATGGAGAAACAGTGTCATCGTCATGTTCATGGGGAGCCAACCGGCTGGGTCAGAACGGAATGTGTTGTCATGTTCATCGGGAGGGCTTGGACGGAACAGGCGATGGAAACGAGGCCTGGCGTACCGCAGAACGGAGGAAACGGCCTTGTGTTCGACCGGCCACGTTCGAAACGGGATCCTGTTCATCGGGAGGGGTCTGGCGTACCACAAAACGGAGGAAACGGACCTCCTACGATCCAAACGGGGGTCCTGTTGATTGGGAGGGGTGTGGCGTACCGCAAAATGGAGGAAACGGACCTCATACGGTCGAAACAGGGGTCCTGTTGATCGGGAGGGTGTGGCGTCCCGCAAAACGGACAAAACGGACTTGTGTTGGAGTGCTACGGTCGAAACGGGGGTCCTGTTCATCGGGAGGAGTGTGGCGTACCGCAAAACGGGACTCCACGGGATACTGTTCATCTCTACCGTCGACCTCCTCCAGCCTCCACGGGCTACCGTCGACCTCCTCCAGCCTTCACGGACTCCTGTTCATCCAGCCTCCACCGCACGCTACTCCACCGGCTACTGTTCAACCACCCCTCCACGGGCACCCCTCCACCGTCTACTGTTCATCCAGCCCTCCACACCATGGGGTTCTGTTCATCCAGAGGCAACGCCACCGCTCACTGTTCATCCAACCCCCCCTACAACGCTCACTATTCATCCCAGAGGCAGCATCCATCGCCTTCAGTTAGCAGCAGTAGCGAAGGAATCGCTCGATCGGGTTCAGTTAACAGCCATCGATCGATCGCTCGGGTTCAGTAACGCGTAGCCTGCAGTGCAATTGCTCGGGTTCAGTTAGAGCCCAATGCCTCGCTCGGGTTTAGTTAGAGCCAACGCCTCGCACACACGCGCATACGTGTATGAGAGAAACGTGTATCGCTCGGCCCCCGACCGCCCACCATAACCGGGAACTCCCCGAAATTTTCCTCGCCCTCGCTTCTACCACAGTTTTTTCCGTCATGGACGGCCCAAAGAATGTCATGCAGCTGCGTCTCCAGCCCGCCCAGGACGAAAAGCCCACTTTCTGTCATGATTTTTTGTCATAGAAGTAGGAGCCCACCACATCTATGATGATACCGGGTTTTGTCACAATTAACGTCATAGAAGTGTCATATGTATGACAGAAAAAAAATTCGTTCGGCCCAAAATGTCACGGATGTGTCTTTTTTTGTAGTGATTTATCATGAAATAAGGAAATAAATAATAACTTTATTATTGCCTCTAGGGCATATTTTCTTCAGTCTCCCACTTGCACTAGTGTCAATAATCTAGTTCACATCGCCATGTGATTTAACACCAATAGTTCACATCACCATGTGATTAACACCCATAGTTCACATCGTTAAGTGACCAATACCCAAAGGATCTACTAGAGTCAATAATCTAGTTCACATCGCTATGTGATTAACACCCATAGAGTACTAAGGTGTGATCATGTTTTGCTTGTGAGAGAAGTTTAGTCAACGGGTCTGCCACATTCAGAGCCGTATGTATTTTGCAAATATTCTATGTCTACAATGCTCTGCATGGAGCTACTCTAGCTAAATGCTCCCACTTTCAATATGTATCCAGATTGAGACTCAGAGTCATCCAGATCGGTGCCAAAGCTTGCATCGATGTAACTCTTTACAACGAACTCTTTATCACCTCCATAACCGAGAAATATTTCCTTAGTCCTCTAAGGATAATTTTGACCAATGTCCAGTGATCTACTCCTAGATCACTATTGTGCTCCCTTGCCAAACTCAGGGCAGGGTATACAATAGATCTGGTACATAGCATAGCATACTTTATAGAACCTATGACTGAGGCATAGGGAATGAATTTTCATTCTCTTTCTATTTTCTGCCATGGTCGGGTTTTGAGTCTTACTCAACTTCACACCTAGCAACACAGGCAAGAACACCTTCTTTGACTGTTCCATTTTGAACTTATTCAAAATCTTGTCAAGGTATGTACTCATTGAAAAGACTTATCAAGCGCCTTGATCTATCACTATAGATCTTGATGCTCAACATGTAAGCAGCTTCACCGAGGTCTTTCTTTGAAAAACTCCTTTCAAATACTCCTTTATTCTTTCCAGAAAATTCTACATTATTTCCGATCAACAATATGTAATTCACATATACTTATCAGAAAGGTTGTAGTGCTCCCACTCACTTTTGTAAATGCAGGCTTCACCGTAAGTCTATATAAAACTATATGCTTTGATCAACTTATCAAAGCGTATATTCCAACTCTGAGATGCTTGCACCAGTCCATAGATGGATCGCAGGAGCTTTGCACACTTTTTTAGCACCTTTAGGATCGACAAATCCTTCTGGTTGCATCATATACAACTCTTAATTTAAGAAATCCATTAAGGAATGCAGGTTTGACATCCATTTGCCAAATTTCATAAAATGTGGCAATTGCTAACATGATTCGGATAGACTTTTAAGCGTCGATACAAGTGAGAAAATCTCATTGTATTCAACATCTTGAACTTGTCAAAAACATTTTTGCGACAATTTGAGCTTTGTAGATAGTAACACTGCTATCAGTGCATGTCTTCCTCTTAAAGATCCATTTATTCTCAATGGCTTGCCAATCATCGGGCAATTCCACCGAAGTCCATACTTTGTTTTCATACATGGATCCTATCTCAGATTTCATGGCCTCAAGCCATTTTGCGGAATCTGGGCTCATCATCGCTTCCTCATAGTTCACAGGTTCGTCATGGTCTAGTAACATGATTTCCAGAATAGGATTGCCGTACCACTCTGGTGCGGATCTTATTCTGGTTAACCTACGAGGTTCGGTAGTAACTTGATCTGAAGTTTCATGATCATCATCATTAACTTCCTCAATAATTCGTGTAGGAGTCATAGGAACAGATTTATGTGATGCACTGCTTTCCAATAAGGGAGCAGGTACAGTCACCTCCTCAAGTTCTACTTTCCTCCCACTCACTTCTTTCGAGAGAAACTCCTTCTCTAGAAAGGATCCATTCTTAGCAACGAATGTCTTGCCTTTGGATCTGTGATAGAAGGTGTACCCAACTGTCTCCTTTGGGTATCCTATGAAGACACATTTCTCCTATTTGGGTTCGAGCTTATCAGGTCAAAGCTTTTTCACATAAGCATCGCAGCCCCAAACTTTAAGAAATGACAACTTTGGTTTCTTGCCAAACCACAGTTCATAAGGCGTCGTCTCAACGGATTTAGATGGTGCCCTATTTAACGTGAATGTAGCTGTCTCTAATGCATAATCCCAAAACGATAGTGGTAGATCGGTAAGAGACATCATAGATCGCACCATATCTAATAAAGTACGGTTACGACTTTCAGACACACCATTACACTATGGTGTTCCAGGTGGCGTGAGTAGTGAAACTATTTCACATTGTTTTAACTGAAGGCCAAACTTGTTAACTCAAATATTTTACCTCTGCGATCATATCGTAGAAACTATTATTTTCTTGTTACGATGATTCTCCACTTTACTCTGAAATTCTTTGAACTTTTCAAATGTTTAAGACTTCTGTTTCATCAAATAGATATACCCATATCTGCTCAAATCATCTATGAAGGTCAGAAAATAATGATACGTGCCGCGAGCCTCAACACTCATCGGACCACATACATCATTATGTATTATTTCAAATAAGTCAGTTGCTCGCTCCATTGTTCTGGAGAACGGAGTCTTAGTCATCTTGCACATGAGGCATGGTTCTCAAGCATCAAGTCATTCCTAATCACGTGATTCCAAAAGCCCATCAGCATGGAGTTTCTTCATGCGCTTTACACCAATATGACCTAAACGGCAGTGCCACAAATAAGTTGCACTATCATTATTAACTTTGCATCTTTTGGCTTCAATATTATGAATACGTGTATCACTACGATCGAGATTCAATAAACCATTTATATTGAGTGTATGACCGTAGAAGGTTTTATTCAAGTAAATAGAACAACAATTATTCTTTGACTTAAATGAATAACCGTATTGCAATAAACATGATCCAATCATATTCATGCTCAACGCAAACACCAAATAACATTTATTTTAGGTTCAACACTAATCCCGAAGGTAAAGGGAGTGTGCGATGGTGATCTTATCAACCTTGGAATCACTTCCGACACACATCATCACCTCGCCCTTAACTAGTCTCTGTTTATTTTGCAACTCCTGTTTTGAGTTACTACTCTTAGCAAATGAACTAGTATCAAATACTGAGGGGTTGCTATAAACACTAGTAAAGTACACATTAATAACATGTATATCAAATATACCTTTGTTTACTTTGCCATCCTTCTTATCCGCCTAATTCTTGGGGTAGTTCCGCTTCAAGTGACCAGTCCCTTTGCAGTAGAAGCACTTAGTCTCAGGCTTAGGTCCAGACTTGGGCTTCTTCACTTGAGCAGCCACTTGCTTGCCGTTCTTCTTGAAGTTCCCCTTATTCCCTTTGCCCTTTTTTCTTGAAACTAGTGGTCTTGTCTGAAGGAAATATGCCCTAGAGGCAATAATAAAGTTGTTATTTATATTTCCTTAGATCATGATAAATGTTTATTATTCATGCTAGAATTGTATAACCGGAAACTTAGTACATGTGTGAATATATAGACAAACTAAGTGTCACTAGTATGCCTCTACTTGACTAGCTCGTTGAATCAAAGATGGTTAAGTTTCCTAGCCATAGACATGAGTTGTCATTTGATTAACGGGATCACATCATTAGAGAATGATGTGATTCACTTGACCCATTCCGTTAGCTTAGCATTTGATCATTTAGTATATTGCTATTGCTTTCTTCATGACTTATACATGTTCCTATGACTATGAGATTATGCAACTCCTGAATACCGGAGGAACACTTTGTGTGCTACCAAACATCACAATGTAACTTGGTGATTATAAAGGTGCTCTACAGGTGCCTCCGATGGTACTTGTTGAGTTGGCATAGATCGAGATTAGGATTTGTCACTCCGATTGTCGGAGATGTATCTCTAGGCCCTCTCGGTAATGCACATCACTATAAGCCTTGCAAGCAATGTGAATAATGAGTTAGTTACGGGATGATGCATTAGGGAACGAGTAAAGAGAGTTGTCGGTAACGAGATTGAACTAGGTATTGCATACCGACAATCGAATCTCGGGCAAGTAACATACCGATGACAAAGGGAACAACGTATGATGTTATGCGGTTTGACCGATAAAGATCTTCGTAGAATACGTAGGAGCCAATATGAGCATCCAGGTTCCGCTATTGGTTATTGACCGGAGACGTGTCTCGGTCAGGTCTACATAGTTCTCGAACCCGTAGGGTCCGCACGCTTAACGTTCGGTGACGATCGGTATTATGAGTTTATGTGTTTTGATGTACCTAAGATAGTTCATAGTCTCGGATGTGATCACGGACATGATGAGGAGTCTCGAAATGGTCGAGACGTAAAGAATCATATATTGGACGGCTATATTCGGACATCAAAAGTGTTCCAGAGAAGTTTCGGAGAAAACCGGAGTGTCAGAGGGGTTACCGAAACCCCCCAAGGAAGTATTGGGCCTTAGTGGGCCTGAGGGGAGAGAGGGCAGCAGCCCAGGAGGTGGCGCACCCCCTCCCATGGGGAGTCCGAATTGGACTAGGTGAGGGGGGCGCGGCCCCCCTTTCCCTCTCCCTCTCCCTCTCCTTCCTTCCCCCTTCCCCCTTCCTAGTGGGACTAGGAAAGGATGAATCCTCCTCCTAGTAGGGGAGGATTCCTCCTCTCCTTGGGGCGCACCAAGGCCGGCCGGCCTCCCCCTTGCTCCTTTATATACGGGGGCGGGGAGGGCACCCTAGGACACACAAGTTCATTGTTCCAAGCCGTGGGCGGTGCCCCCCTTCCACCATATTCCACCTCGGTCATATCATAGAGATGCTTAGGCGAAGTCCTGCGTCAGTAACTTCATCATCACCGTCATCATGCCATCGTGCTGACGAAACTCTCCCTTGGCCTCAACTGGATCAAGAGTACGAGGTACGTCATCGAGCTGAACGTGTGCAGAACTCGGAGGTGCTGTGCGTTCGGTACTTGGATCGGTCGGATCGTGAAGACATTCGACTACATCAACCGCGTTGATATAACGCTTCCGCTTACGGTCTATGAGGGTACGTGGACGACACTCTCCCCTCTCGTTGCTATGCATCACCATGATCTTGTGTGTACGTAGGAAGCTTTTTGAAATTACTACGTTGCCCAACAATGGCATCCGAGCCAGGTTTATGCGTAGATGTTATATGCACGAGTAGAACACAAGTGAGTTGTGTACAGGTCATACTGCTTACCAGCATGTCATACTTTGGTTCGGCGGTACTGTTGGATGAAGCGGCCCAGACTGACATTACGCGTACGCTTACGTGAGACTGGTTCTACGGACGTGCTTCGCACACAGGTGGCTGGCGGGTGTCAGTTTCTCCAACTTTAGTTGAACCGAGTGTGACTATGCCCAGTCCTTGTTGAAGGTTAAAACAGCACTAACTTGACGAAATATCGTTGTGGTTTTGATGCGTAGGTAAGAACGGTTCTTGCTCAGCCCGTAGCAGCCACATAAAACTTGCAACAACAAAGTAGAGGACGTCTAACTTGTTTTTGCAGGGCATGTTGTGATGCGATATGGTCAAGGCATGATGCTATATTTTATTGTATGAGATGATCATGTTTTGTAATGGAGTTATCGGCAACTGGCAGGAGCCATATGGTTGTCGCTTTATTGTATGCAATGCAATCGCCCTGTAATTGCTTTACTTTATCACTAAGCGGTAGCGATAGTCATAGAAGCAATAGTTGGCGAGACAAAAACGATGCTACGATGGAGATCAAGGTGTCGCGCCGGGGAGGATGGTGATCATGACGATGCTTTGGAGATGGATATCAAAGGCACAAGATGATGATGACCATATCATATCACTTATATTGATTGCATGTGATGTTTATCCTTTATGCATCTTATTTTGCTTGATTGACGGTAGCATTATAAGATGATCTCTCACTAAATTTCAAGGTACAAGTGTTCTCCCTGAGTATGCACCGTTGCCAAAGTTCGTCGTGCCGAGACACCACGTGATGATCGGGTGTGATAAGCTCTACATTCATATACAACAAGTGCAAGCCAGTTTTGCACACACAGAAATACTTGGGTTAAACTTGACGAGCCTAGCATATGCATATATGGCCTTGGAACACTGAGACCGAAAGGTCGAGCGTGAATCATATAGTAGATATGATCAACATAGTGATGTTCACCATTGAAAACTACTCCATCTCACGTGATGATCAGACATGGTTTAGTTGATATGGATCACGCGATCACTTAGATGATTAGAGGGATGTCTATCTAAGTGGGAGTTCTTGAATATGATTAATTGAACTTTAATTTATCATGAACTTAGTTCCTGATAGTATTTTGCTTGTCTATGTTGTTGTAGATAGATGGCCCGTGTTGTTGTTCCGTTGAATTTTAATGCGTTCCTTGAGAGAGCAAAGTTGAAAGATGATGGTAGCAATTACACGGACTGGGTCCGTAACTTGAGGATTATCCTCATTGCTGCACAGAAGAATTACGTCCTGGAAGCACCACTGGGTGCCAAACCCGCTGCAGGAGAAACACCAGATGTTATGAACGTCTGGCAGAGCAAAGCTGATGACTACTCGATGGTTCAGTGTGCCATGCTTGATGGCTTAGAACCGGGACTTCAACGATGTTTTGAACGTAATGGAGCATATGAGATGTTCCAGGCTTTGAAGTTAATATTTCAAGCAAATGCCAAGATTGAGAGATACGAAGTCTCCAATAAGTTCTACAGCTGCAAGATGGAGGAGAATAGTTCTGTCGGTGAGCATATACTCAAAATGTCTTGATATAACAATCACTTAATTCAACTAGGAGCTAATCTTCCGGATGATAGTGTCATTGACAGAATTCTTCGATCACTGCCACCAAGCTACGAAAGCTTCGTGATGAACTATAACATGCCAGGGATGGATAAGACAATTCCCAAGCTCTTCGCGATGCTAAAGGCTGTGGAGGTAGAAATCAAGAAGGAGCATCAAGTGTTGATGGTCAACAAGACCACCAGTTTTAAGAAAAAGGGTAAAGTGAAGAAGAAAGGGAACTTCAAGAAGAACAGCAAACAAGTTGCTGCTCAGGAGAAGAAACCCAAGTCTAGACCTAAGCCTGAGACTGAGTGCTTCTACTGCAAAGGAACTGGCCACTGGAAGCGGAACTGCCCCAAGTATTTGGCGGATAAGAAGGATGGCAAGATGAACAAAGGTATACGTGATATACATGTTATTGATGTGTACCTTACTAAAGCTTGCAGTAGCACCTGGGTATTTGATACTGGTGTAAGTGCATCTAGTGCCACCCCTTGTTGGTTTTGGAGTATTGACGACAAATTTGGTTGAGGGACTAATGCGTTTGTGAGAATTGCAGGATAACACAGGTAGTGTCCCTCATTGATTCGGTTTACCTACCGGAGATGACCCCTAAAAATGTATGAAGACATTGACGACAATGGTGGTATGTGAAGATATTCATATTGAAGACTATGACATGAGAAGACATTGAGTGAAGACTATGGAGCGCGAAAACTATGTCGTTTCGTTGTTTCCTTTTTCTTCTTTGTTGAGTCATAGGAACCACCATACTATTAAGTGGGGTCCAAGTGAACAAAGTCAGAATGACTGAAGTGATGCTCAACCCAAATCCTATGTCTTCGAGCGAAGACAATGAGAGCAAATCTTATCTAGAGCTGGATGAGTCAGCTTTGCTTGTATCCCAAGTAAAGTTGTCGTGTGTGTTTGAAATCTGACCGTTGGAACACGTGTCAGTTCCTTAGTGACCCAGGGTCATTTCGGACATATCAGGTCGGGTTGCCTAGTGGCTATAAATAGCCCACCCCCTACACCATAAATTGGTGGCTGCTCAGAGTTAGTGCACAACTTTTGTCGTTTGAGAGCAACCCACCTCGAAGCCTTTGAGAGAGAGAAATCCTTGCGAGGACAAAGCCCAAACACCCAGAGCCAAAGAGTGTTAGGCATCACTGAAGTCTTTCTGTCTGCGTGACCTGAAGACTTATTACACTTGAAGACTGTGAACCCTCCAGCCGGTTAGGCATCGCGTTTTGAGCATCCAAGAGTCATTGTGGATCGCCGGTGAACGAAGTTTGTGAAGGTTCGGAAGTCTACCTTGAAGACTTACCAGAGTGATTGGGCGAGGACTGTGTGTCCTTAGCTCAAGGGGAATAAGGTGAAGATGCGGTCTTCTGAGTTGAATCTCAGCCTCCCTAACCAGACGTACAGTTGTCACAGAAACTAGAACTGGTCCAACAAATCATGTGTCTTCAACAAGTGACTGGTTCTATCCTCTCCCTCCCTTTACTTAGAGTTTGCCTTCGTGAAGTCATTGCCTATTTGTCGTACCTGTTTGACTTCATTGCTTGACTACTATCATTGGTTGGCTTCGTACTATCTTCCATCCTGATCCTTACTACTAAGCGGCTATTAGTCTTTGTACTTTCACATTGCTGCATACTTGACTATGGTTTGCTTGTTGTAGTTTATCTTCCGCTGCATATCAATTAGGTCATTTCTATTGTTTGTCTTTGAAACTTCCACGTTTTGAAGACTTCCATAAAAATCGCCTATTCACCCCCCCCCCCTCTAGTCGACAACTAGCACTTTCAATTGGTATCAGAGCAAGGTACTCCCTTGTTCTGTGTGATTCGGTTTAACCACCTGGAGTTTTAGCTATGTCAACTGCAGGGATAATCAAAATCTCCGCTGCTTGCCCCGTGTTCGATGGAACTGAATATCCCTACTGGAAGAATAAGATGCGCATGCATCTTGAAGCCATTGATGTCGACCTCTGGTATGTCGTGAAGAAGGGCGTTCCCAAAACTGGTGAAGGTGTCACCCTTGCTGATGTCAAGAAGTTCGTTTAACTGGACTCTACTGCCAAGAACATCATCTGTGGTCATATGACCAAAGGACAGTATGGCCGTGTGAGTGCTCTGGAAACGTCGAAGCTAGTCTGGGACTGGCTATCCAAGGTCAACCAAGGCGTCTCAACCCAGAGAGATCAAAGGATCAGTGTTCTTCGCAGCCTCTTCAACCGCTTCAAGAGAAACGACAATGAAAATGTCCAGCTCATGTTTGATCGCCTCACCGACATCCCAAATGAGCTTCATGCTCTCGGCGCCACTGAGATTACCAAGCATGAAATCGTCAAGACACTACTGAGATCACTTGATAGCTCCTTTGACACCCTTGCCCTCATGATACAAGAACGCCCTGACTTCAAGACACTCGATCCGTCTGATATACTTGAGAGGCTTGACACACATGAGTTCCAGCTTTCTGATAAAAGAGATATCTATGGTCCCAACTATGGCCGAACTCACGCTTTGAAGGCAAAAGTTGTTTCCTCATCTGAAGAAGAATCTGACTGCAGTTCTGATGATCCTAAAGACATTGGAAAGGAACTTGCTATGCTTGTGAAGAAGTTCCAAAAGTTCACTAAGAAGAAGGGCTTCAGAAAGTCTTCACGATATAGCTCAAGAAATGATGAAGCTTCCACTCATGACTACAAGAAGAGAACATGTCACAAGTGCAAGAAACCTGGACACTATATCTCTGAGTGTCCACAGTGGGACAATGAGAAGAAGAAGAAGAAGAGCAAGGAATATGATTCTGATGACAAGAAAAGAAGAAATCTTCAAAGTCTTCTTCCAAGTCCTCATCAAAGTCTTCATCTCATAAGAAGAGCTCATCTGGCAAGGCTCGTGCTTTTGTTGGCAAGGAGATAGATTCAGAGGAGGAGTCTGCTTCTGAGGAGGCGAAGGTGGAGTCTGAAGAGGATTCTGACCCTGGCATTGCAAGTCTGGCTCTAGCCACAGCCTATGTTGCCAAGTCCATCTTCAACACTGAAGACAATGACTTCCACACCAACGCTGAAGCTGATGACAAGGACGACCGTGCTCCCACCTACTGCTTCATGGCACGTGGTGCCAAGGTAAAATCATGTGATGCTTACTTTCAAACATCAACTGAAGATGACTCTGATTGTGAATCCAAACCCAGCTACAAAACACTTGCTAAAATTGCAACTGAACAACAAAAAGCTATGGAACATACTCAAAAACTATTAGACAAAAGCGATGACCTGTTGGACGCGAAAATGACACGTTCACAATCCTTAGTTGAAGACATAAAAAATCTTCATGCTAAGTACCAAGAACTTGAAAGTCATCATGAAACGCTCTCAACCACTCATGAAAAGCTCTCCTATGATTATCTTCAAAGGAAGCAAGAGCTTGAGAAATTGAGAGCGGCTCATGAAGATCTTCAAAAAGAGAATGAGTCACTTCGCGCTCAACAGATCAGTCCCGCTCAGGATGGATTTGAACCACCATGTCTAAAATGCCTTGAGCGTGATAACGCTACCTCTGTTGCTGAATATTCCACTGCTACTACTGTTGCATTGTCTTCAACTACTGATGTGGTAACTAACCCCTCCGCGGAGGATACCACTACTATTGCTGATGAAAATGCTAGGTTGAAGACATTGCTTGAAACAGGGATGTATAAAAGTCTGAAAGGACATCAGACACTTTGCGATGTCCTTAAAAAGCAGATTCTGAACTGAAACCCCGGGAAAGAGGGTGTTGGGTTCGAGAGGAAAATGAATGTTGATGGTTCCTACTGGAAGCCTGAGCAGTATCCCAAAACCACATGGGTTGCTGCAAAGGGACCTTCAGTGGATCCATCCACCTTATCTGGCTTTACCTGTGCTAATCCTATTATCATTGATGAATCCCTTGATGCAAACTATAAGCTGTTCAAGAATCAGAATGGTGAAGTGTTTGCCAGGTATATTGGTACTAACTGCAAGAATGGACCACCTATGAAGAAGATCTGGGTTCCCAAAAGTTGTCTTGAGAATCTTCCAGTGAATGTGATCATGACACCACCTGGGAAGAAGACAAACCCCAGACCTAAGGCGTCATATGGTCCAAAGGCTTCATACAGACAGAGGACTCACCTGAGTCACCCTAACGCCAATGTTTTGCAGGGAAACCGTACTCAAACTTATGAATATGAGTGTGTTTCTTCAAACCGCTGTGTTCATAGAACTAAGAACTTTTCTGCTTATTCATAAGAGTATCATTCATCTCCTGCAAGGCTATTTGCTAGGGATCCAAAGCTGAAGTTCTCAGATGCTGCACTTAGACTCATTGCTTCTAAGCCACCCCTGAAGATGTGGGTGGTTAAGAAGAATTAACTTTCTTTTGCAGGGAAGGGTCTCCAGCCGAAAATCAAAGGCGTCTGATGCTATTGCTGGGGACCTAAAACATCTTGTAGGGCGCAAGATCAAATGCCCAAATGGTCTCACTATGTATTTTGTTCCTGAATTGTTTGCCATTCATCCTATCAGTCCTAATCTTGATCTGAGCTTCAATAATCCTCATGCCCGTCAAATGTTTATGCTTCACAATACTCTTGGTGAATCCTATCCCCCTAACTGTACTGTAGGTGTCACATCCCTAGTCTGGTATGACCTAGGCTAGCTAGTCATTTGTGCATCATGTTTAAATTCCTTTTAATTTTGAAATGGGGATTTGTGAAACCCTTAGAATCATTTTTGGAAATAACCCAAATAAAAATTGCTCCAAAAAGGTCCAAGAAAATGCTCATGTTGCTCTCTGAAAATATTGGACAGAGATAAAAATCAAACCAATATTTTTAGGACCTCATAAGTATTTATTTTGGGCATTTGGAATTAATGCAGTAATTATTTGCTTTGGATATATATTGTTATATATATATAATATTGTCCAAAAATTATGCCATTTATAAAGGAGCTCTGGAATAATATAACTAGCTTCCATAAAAATTGGCATAAGTAAATAAATTGATTTAGTATTATTACTAAATCAGAACAAATGTCAGAAAAATAGAAAAGAAAACAAAAGGGAAAAAAACCTTACCTGGACCTACCTGCGGCCCAGCTCCTGTGCTGGCCCGGCACCGCGCAGCCAGCAGCCGGCCCAGCCCGCCTCCTCCTTTGTCGTCTTCTCCCCCTCGCCAAGCAGGTGCGTGCCCGCGCCACAGCCGACCGCGGCCACGCGCCGGCCACCTCCTGCTTCTCCCGCTCGTCGCCCTGGACACCCTGGAACGTCGCCACGCGCCGCCCCGGTCCTCTTCCACTCTCTCTCACTCTCCCTCCTCCCTTGGACATCTCCCCCTCCCCGCGCCCGAAGCGCTGCCGCCGCCGCAGCTCACCACCGACGCGCTCCCCGCCATCCCCTCGCCCCTCCGTAGAGTCCACGAGCTCCGCCACGACCCCCTCCACCTCCTCGTCAAGCCACGCACCTCCGGACGGCCTCCATCGTCGCCACCCTCGTCATCTTCATCGTCGGCTGCCCGAGATCACCGATGACGCTCCGGCCGCACCAGTGCTTCCCCGAGCCCGCTGACGCCTTCGCTGGATCCACCGTGAGCATCTCCCCGTTTCCCCTCTCTTCTCCCCCTCGTTCCCGCGCCGTAGCTCCGTTCCCCACCATGGCCGAAGCCATCGCCGCTGCAGCTCCTCGCCGTCGTGGCCACAGCCACCGCAGGCCGCAACCGAGCTCGCCGTTGCACTCAGTGCACTCTGGCGAGTCGCGCGGACCTGCTCGCAGCCTCCCTAGTGCCCTGCGTCGCCTAACCCGCATCAACCGAGCTCCGGCCGCCGCTACGAGCTCTGCTCCGGCGAGCTCCGCCGTTCCCACGGCCTTCCCTGAGCGCGGCTGGATGCGCCCGTGCATGGGCTACCCGCCGGTGGCCTCCGTGTGCCAAACCGTGGCCTCCAGCTCGTTTCGGCGAACTTCCGCCGTGGCTCGAGGTCGTCGTCGGCGAAACTCCGGCGACTGACGTGGCGCGTGATTAGCTTAGTGCTAATCACCGCTTATTTAACCCCCCTGACACTGACCAGTGGGCCCCAGGGCTTAGTCAAAGCTAATCAGCCCAGGTTTGACTCGGGGTTAACCCCAGTGTCACTGACGTGTGGACCCCACACGTCAGGTTTGACCCTGGTCAGCCCCGGTTGACCTGCTGACGTCGTGCTGACGTCATGCTGGTGCAATAATATGATTTCTGGATTTAAATTAAAACAGGAAATTCCAGAAAATGATTTAAACTTCAAAAATTCATAGAAATTCAACCGTAGCTCAGATTGAAATAATTCATATATGAAAAATTATCAGAAAAATGCAATCTTTCCATCTGTACCAGTTTCATGCATGACAAACCAACTTATACCTACTGTATAAGTGAAACACTAAAATGGCTTATATAAAGAGCTTATTTGGAGTTGCATTTGAACCCTTGATTCAAATGGACTTCATTCAATTTGAATACTAGTTGCATTAGCTCAAACAGCATCACATCTACATGCCATGCTCATGCATCATATTGTTGCATATGTTTGTGTATTGATTGCCGACACCGTTCCTTCTCGATAGGTCCTGCTCCGGAGACCGTTCCAGAGTACCTGTCTGAGGAGCAGTGCCCCCCTGTTGATCTACCAGGCAAGCAAACCCCCTTGTTCATTCCGATACAATCCTACTCTCTCGCTCCTGCTCTCAGTTATTGCATTAGGACAACAACGATTCATCTGCTACTTTGTGCTGCGGTAGTTGAACCCATTCCTCTGCATGACCTGTCATTGCCACAGTAAATAGTTGAAACCCACTAGCATGTGTAGGAGTTGATTGAGCCATGTTGTGTTCCTACCATGCTATGCCTGCTATTGCTTAGAGTTGTGTTAGGTCTGATTCATTGGGAATGAATTGGAGTGTTATGATATGTTCCGATGTTGAGAGTGAAGTGTGTGAACACGATTTGGTAAAGGTAGCGGTGAGAGGCCATGTAGGAGTACATGGTGGGTTGTCTCACTGGAACCGTCCTTAAGCACTGAGTTCTATGTATGTTGTCCAATGACTCGATACTACCACACATTGGGCTCCGGGCGCTCCAAGCCCTCTCGACTTATTAACCAACTTGATCTCTGTCCAGGAGTCGCAACTAGTTTTTGGTGTTTGTAGGCAGTGTTAGTAGTCTACCAAGTGGCACCCGGCCAGGTGGGCTTGGGACAGACTAGGCACAAGTGGCACGGTGTACCAAGCGTAGATCCATCTGGCGAGCTGGGCTTGGGAACCCTGCACACATCATTTGGGGCCGTGAGTGAAACCCCAGCCGGATCTCCTTGCGGATGGAACCCGAATAGGCGATAAACCTGGATTAGAGTCTTGTGTGGTTAGTCAGGTCGTGGCTGACACCCTCGCCAGGCTTCCGCTTGAAGGTTGCCGAGATACATGATGTGTACATGGCGGTAAGTGGCGAGAGCATGTGTGAAGAAGTACACCCCTGCAGGGTTAACATGATCTATTCGAATAGCCGGGTCCGCGGTTATGGACTTCTTGGATGCTTACATGGTACATAGACAACTTGAAGTGGATACTCTAAAATGCGCAAGACAAGTGTGAGTGCTATGGATGGCCTTCTCGTAGGGAGACGGGAATGAACCCATAGCGGTGTATTGTGTGGTGTTTAGTGGACTCGTGTGCGCCATATCACCTCAAAGAAGTTCTGGTAGTCGTAGAACAGGATAGCCACAGAGTCAAAGCTGGCTTGCTGCAACTAAACCCCACATTACCCTCTTGAAACAATGCATGTATGATAGGATCTGATGTAAGTCTTGCTGAGTACCCTTGTACTCATGTTGCTTTATTTATGTTTTTGCAGAAGAGACCTCGGTCTTACTAGTGTTCTCTTGGACTTCGACTAGTAGCTAGTACCTCAGCTACGATCTTGATCGGATGTTGTAGATAGTTAGGCTTTCAGCCTTTTTCATTTATAGATGTCTATACTCAGACATGTAATGCTTCCGTTTGTTGCTTGATTGCTCTGAATGTTGGGTCATGTGACCCCTGTTTGTAATAAATGCTATGATGGCTCTTCTGAGCCTTTATCTATATGAGTAGTTGAGTTATGCTGTGATGCCATGTTGTACAGCACATACTTGCATGTTATGCGTACGTGTAATGTGTATTGCTATGTGTGGGATCTGACTATCTAGTTGTTTATCCTTGGTAGTCTCTCTTACCGGGAAATGTCTCCTAGTGCTTCCACTGAGCCCTGGTAGCTTGCTACTGCTCCAGATCACTTAGGCTGGCCGGCATGTGTCCTTCTTCGTTCCTGTGTCTGTCCCTTCGGGGAAATGTCACGCGATGAATACCGGAGTCCTGTTAGCCCGCTACAGCCCGGTTCACCGGAGTCCTGTTAGCCCAGTGCTACAGCCTGGATTCACTCGCTGATGACCGACACGTTCGATGTTGGGTCATGAATGCCTGTCCCTGTAAGTTAGTGCCACTTTGGGTTTACGACTAGCCATGTCAGCCCGGGCTCCTTATCATATGGATGCTAGCGACACTGTCATATACGTGTGCCAAAAGGCGCAAACGGTCCCGGGCAAAGGTAAGGCGACACCCGTGGGGATACCGTGCGTGAGGCCGCAAAGTGATATGAGGTGTTACATGCTAGATCGATGTGGCATTGAGTCGGGGTCCTGACAGCGTTGGTATCAGAGCCTGACTGCCTGTAGGATTACCAAGCCAAACTGGTCGAAGTTGAGTCTAGAAATTCTTTAGTTATGTAAGTGAATTGATTGTGGGATGGAATGTAAGGCTCCTTTTACTCCTTTACCTCATGGCCTTCTGATCTGAGTCGTCCTATCTTTCCTACGGGGTTAAGGAACTAGGCTTTCTCCCTCGTCTATCAGGATCACGTGTTACTACTCCGTAGTTCCATAGGATTGGTTAATCAGAGTCATACCCCACTTTTGAGTATTTCCGGTGTAGTCTGTTTAGTATGATCTCAGAACCCTGAGTAATGCTGATGAGTATGTTACCACCCCATTTTTAGTAGGATGTCTCATTCTGAGCATTTTACTGCCGTTATGCTGCCGGAATTTCCCTAGGAGTTCGAGAGATACTAATTCCTTGTCCTACATTCTACAGTCTATAGTTGATGCTGACTCCGTCCCTGGTTTCGTTTCTCAGGATGTCATCAAGTTCTTTTGTTCGTAGCCAGAACCATGGAGATGGTAGGGATGAGGATCCTCCCGACCCGCCTTCGTTGACAGAGTTCATGTTAGAAATGGAGAGGAACAAGCGTGAGTCTAACCGTTTGTTGGCACGTATCGAGGAGAACACCGCACATCAGTCCAATAAGTCTGCGACCATTCATGACTTCATTCGCTTGCACCCACCTACCTTTCATCATTCCATCGAGCCACTCGATGCAGATGACTGGCTCCGTAGCATCACTCATAAGCTGCGTTCCGCGAGCGTAGCTGAAGATAACAAGGTCACTTATTCCACATACCACCTGGAAGGTCCTGCTAGTCTTTGGTGGCAGAACTATGAGGCTATGCTTCCAGCTGACCAGACTCCCACCTGGAGGGATTTCGTTGAGGCTTTTCACGAGCATCACATTCCTGAAGCCCTCATCGATCGCAAGAGAGAAGAGTTATGTAGTTTCACCCAGAGTAAGATGGCTGTTGATGCTTATAGTAGAGAGTTTGAGAACCTCGCTCGCTATGCCACAGAAGAAGTGTCCACGGACGCCAAGAAGCAGGCTAGGTTCCGGAAGGGTCTCAATCCCAAGTTGCGTCGTGATCTCCACCTGCATCATTGTGATACATTCCAAGCTCTTGTGAACAAAGCCATTAATGCAGAGACAGCTCAGCTCACTTACCAGGAGTCTTGTAAGCACACCCGTGATTTGGGATCTTCCTCCGGTTCTAGCTCTCAGAAGCGCCGGATTTGGGTTCCGAACTCCGCTCTTCCACCCAAATATGTACTGAGGCCATCTTATGTGGCACCTCGTCCAGTTCAGTAGTATGCTCCACCCAGGCCTATTGGTGGACCGCCTTCCAATGCGGGTCCACATCCTACCTCCAAGATTTGTTACAAGTGCGGAGAGCCAGGCCACATTGCCCGTATTTGCACTCAGATCAGAGTTGCTCCACCTCAGCCCGAGAAGTCTGTTGGCTGTGTTAAGCCATCACGCAAGGTGATCAGTGCCAAGTCAGCTTCCATTAAACATGGACGTGTGCATCACGTCTCAGCTAAAGACGCTCATGATGATCCAGATGTCGTTCTTGGTACACTCCTTGTCAACTGTCATCCAGCATCGGTTCTGTTCGATACTGGAGCGTCTCATTCCTTCATTTCTGAAAGCTATGCCCGCTTGCACGACATGTCATTTTGTGATATGCCCTCCCCGCTACTTATTCAAACTCCTGGATCCAAATGGCAAACTTCTAGGATAAGTTACGGCAATGAAATCCATGTTGACAGACTTGTATTCCTTGCTTCCTTGATATCTCTCAAGTCTTCGGATATTAACATTATCTTGGGTATGGACTGGATGACAGCTCATCATGCCAAGATTGATTGTTACACAAGATCTGTTCAGCTTACACACCCATCTGGCAAGACAGTCACTGTCTCCACTAGAGTTGCAAAGCGTCAGCTCTATTCTCTTAATGCCAGCCCTCTTCCAGACCTTGAAGATATTCCGGTAGTCCGTGACTTTCCGGATGTCTTTCCAGAGGAACTGCCAGGTGTTCCACCTGACCGAGATGTAGAGTTCGTCATAGATCTTATCCCAGGAACTGCTCCAATCTCTAGGAGACCCTACAAGATGGCACCCTTAGAACTAGCCGAGCTTAAGAAACAACTTGATGAGTCCTTGCAAAAGGGTTTCATCCGTCCTAGTTCTTCTCCTTGGGCTTGCCCCGTCCTCTTCGTCAAGTAGAAGGATGGTACGGACCGGATGGTTGTAGATTATCGTCCCGTTAATTTGGTCACGATAAAGAACAAATATCCGCTCCCCAGGATCAACGACCTGTATGATCAGCTCGCTGGATCCTCAGTCTTTTCCAAGATGGATTTGAGGTTAGGTTACCACCAAATCAAAATCAGAAATGGGGACATCCCCAAGATGGCCTTTGTCACTCGTTATGGCCAGTACGAGTACACCGTCATGTCCTTTGGCCTAACCAATGCTCCAGCTACTTTCTCCTGCTTGATGAACTCGATCTTCATGGAGTACTTAGATAAGTTCGTCGTGGTTTACCTCGATGATATTCTTATTTACTCGAAGAACGAAGAAGAGCATGCCGAACATCTTAGACTTGTGTTAGAAAAACTCAGAGAGCACCGTCCTTATGCCAAGTTCTCCAAGTGCAAATTTTGGTTGCCAGAAGTGACCTACCTAGGCCACGTAATTTCTGGTAAGGGCATTGTTGTTAATCCCGAGAGAGTTAAGGCCGTTCTTGATTGGACTCCACCTGAAACCGTTAAACAAGTTAGGAGTTTCCTTGGTCTAGCCAGCTATTGTCGCCGCTTTGTTGAGAACTTCTCCAAAGTAGCCAAACCCCTCACGGAACTTCTCAAGAAAGATAAAAAGTTTGAGTGGTCCCCACAGTGTGAATACAGTTTTCAGGAACTGAAAAGGCGCCTGACTTCTGCTCCCATACTTGTGCCACCGGATTTCACTAAAGACTTTATTATCTACTGCGACGCCTCACGACAGGGACTAGGTTGCATTCTTATGCAGGATCTTCATGTGATTGCCTATGCATCTCGACAGTTGCATCCACATGAGGAGAATTATCCTACACATGATCTAGAGCTTGCAGCCATAGTCTATGCACTCAAGACCTGGCGACATTACCTTCTTGGTAAACGTTGCGAGATCTACACCGATCACCAGAGTCTCAAGTATATCTTCACCCAACCGGATCTGAACCTTAGGCAAAGACGTTGGTTGGAGTTGATCACAGATTATGATCTAGGGATTACCTACACCCCAGGCAAAGCCAATGTCATGGCTGATGCTCTAAGCCGTAAATCCTATTGCAACCACTTCTCCATGAGGAATTCTGTAAGCTTAATCTTCACATTGCTCCTCATGGATTCCTTTCTACCCTGGTGGCGAAACCTGATCTTAAGGATCAGATTATCGCAGCTCAAAAGCAAGACACAGGAATTTCCCGGATCAAGAGAAACATTAAGAAGGGAGTTGGTGGATGTTTCTCTATGGATGATCGTGGTGTTGTTTTCTTTGAGAATCGCTTGGTGGTTCCCAAGAATCAACATCTTCAACAACTAATTCTTAAGGAGGCGCATGAATCTCCTCTCACGATTCATCCCGGTAGTACTAAGATGTATCAGGACCTACGCCAGAGGTTCTGGTGGACTAGGATGAAGAGAGAAATCGCTGAGTTCATTGCTAAATGTGACGTTTGTCGTCGCGTTAAGGCAGAGCATCAAAGACCTGCTGGCACCCTTCAGCCTTTAGCCATTCCTGAATGGAAATGGGATAAAGTTGGTATGGATTTCATCACCGGCTTTCCCAGGACCAAGAAAGGGAATAATGCTATCTTCGTAGTCATTGATCGTCTTTCCAAAGTGGCTCACTTCCTTCCTGTTCGAGAGAGTATCACCGCTAGTCAGCTCGCTGACTTATATATTTCTCGAATAGTGTCACTTCATGGTGTTCCACTAGAGATCAATTCAGACCGTGGCAGTCTTTTCACTTCTCATTTCTGGGAGAGTTTCCAAACTGCCATGGGAACCCATCTTTCCTTCAGTACCGCTTTCCACCCTCAGTCGAGTGGTCAGGTGGAACGGGTCAACCAAATTCTCGAAGACATGCTTAGAGCTTGCGTTATCTCATTCGGTATGGATTGGGAGAAATGTCTTCCTTTTGCCGAGTTTGCTTACAACAATAGCTATCAATCCAGCCTCAAGAAAGCTCCTTTTGAGGTTCTCTATGGACGAAGATGTCGAACACCTTTGAACTGGTCAGAAACCGGTGAAAGACAATTCTTTGGACCAGACATGATCCAGGAGGCAGAAGAGCAAGTTCGCATCATTCGTGAGAATTTGAAAACAGCCCAGTCTCGTCAAAAGAGCCAGTACGATCGTCATCATAAGGATATGACTTATGAAATTGGCGACAAAGCTTACCTTCGGGTTACTCCTTTGAAGGGTACCCATCGCTTCGGTATCAAGGGCAAGTTGGCTCCTCGTTACATTGGTCCTTTTCGTATTCTCGCTAAACGAGGAGAGGTTGCCTACCAGTTGGAACTACCCCCACATCTTTCTCGAGTTCATGATGTCTTCCACGTCTCTCAACTCAGGCGTTGCTTCTCGGATCCCATTCCCGGAGTGGACCACGAAACGCTTGATCTCCAAGATAACCTCACATACCGAGAGTACCCGGTTCGCATTCTTGATCAAGCAGAGCGTGTTTCTCAAAGTTCAGTGGTCTCATCATTCCGAGAGAGAAGCTACTTGGGAGCGAGAAGATCGTCTTCGACTGGAGTACCCCGCTTTCTTTCCGTCAACCCTTGAATCTCGGGACGAGATTTTTTCAAGTGGGGGCGAGTTGTCACATCCCTAGTCTGGTATGACCTAGCCTAGCTAGTCATTTGTGCATCATGTTTAAATTCCATTTAATTTTGAAATGGGGATTTGTGAAACCCTCAGAATCATTTTTGGAAATGACCTAAATAAAAATTGCTCCAAAAAGGTCCAAGAAAATGCTCATGTTGCTCTCTGAAAATATTGGACAGAGATAAAAATCAAACCAATATTTTTAGGACCTCATAAGTATTTATTTTGGGCATTTGGAATTAATGCAGTAATTATTTGCTTTGGATATATATTGTTATATATATAAAATATTGTCCAAAAATTATGCCATTTATAAAGGAGCTCTGGAATAATATAACTAGCTTCCATAAAAATTGGCATAAGTAAATAAATTGATTTAGTATTATTACTAAATCAGAACAAATGTCAGAAAAATAGAAAAGAAAACAAAAGGAAAAAAAACCTTACCTGGACCTACCTGCGGCCCAGCTCCTGTGCTGGCCCGGCACCGCCCAGCCAGCAGCCGGCCCAGCCCGCCTCCTCCTCTGTCGTCTTCTCCCCCTCGCCAAGCAGGTGCGTGCCCGCGCCACAGCCGACCGCGGCCACGCGCCCGGCCACCTCCTGCTTCTCCCTCTCATCGCCTTGGACGCCCTGGAACGTCGCCACGCGCCGCCCCGGTCCTCTTCCACTCTCTCTCGCTCTCCCTCCTCCCCTGGACATCTCCCCCTCCCCGCGCCCGAAGCGTTGCCGCCGCCGCAGCTCACCACCGACGCGCTCCCCGCCGTCCCCTCGCCCCTCCGTAGAGTCCACGAGCTCCGCCACGACCCCCTCCACCTCCTCGTCGAGTCACGCACCTCCGGACGGCCTCCATCGTCGCCACCCTCGTCGTCTTCATCGCCGGCTGCCCGAGATCGCCGACGATGCTCCGGCCGCACCAGTGCTTCCCCGAGCCCGCTGACGCCTTCGCTGGATCCACCGTGAGCATCTCCCCGTTTCCCCTCTCTTCTCCCCCTCGTTCCCACGCCGTAGCTCCGTTCCCCACCATGGCCGAAGCCATCGCCGCCGCAGCTCCTCGCCGTCGTGGCCACAGCCGCCGCAGGCCGCAGCCGAGCTCGCCGTTGCACTCAGTGCACTCTGGCGAGTCGCGCGGACCCGCTCGCAGCCTCCCTAGTGCCCTGCGTCGCCTAACCCGCATCAACCGAGCTCCGGCCGCCGCTGCGAGCTCTGCTCCGGCGAGCTCCGCTGTTCCCACAGCCTTCCCTGAGCGCGGCTGGATGCGCCCGTGCACGGGCTACCCGCCGGTGGCCTCCGTGTGCCAAACCGTGGCCTCCAGCTCGTTCCGGCGAACTTCCGCCGTGGCTCGAGGTCGTCGCCGGCGAAACTCCGGCGACTGACGTGGCACGTGATTAGCTTAGTGCTAATCACCGCTTATTTAACCCCCCTGACACTGACCAGTGGGCCCCAGGGCTTAGTCAAAGCTAATCAGCCCAGGTTTGACTCGGGGTTAACCCCAGTGTCACTGACGTGTGGACCCCACACATCAGGTTTGACCCTGGTCAGCCCCGGTTGACCTGCTGACGTCGTGCTAACGTCATGCTGGCGCAATAATATGATTTCTGGATTTAAATTAAAACAGGAAATTCTAGAAAATGATTTAAACTTCAAAAATTCATAGAAATTCAACCGTAGCTCAGATTGAAATAATTCATATATGAAAAATTATCAGAAAAATGCAATCTTTCCATCTGTACCAGTTTCATGCATGACAAACCAACTTATACCTACTGTATAAGTGAAACACTAAAATGGCTTATATAAAGAGCTTATTTGGAGTTGCATTTGAACCCTTGATTCAAATGGACTTCATTCAATTTGAATACTAGTTGCATTAGCTCAAACAGCATCACATCTACATGCCATGCTCATGCATCATATTGTTGCATATGTTTGTGTATTGATTGCCGACACCGTTCCTTCTCGATAGGTCCTGCTCCGGAGACCGTTCCAGAGTACCTGTCTGAGGAGCAGTGCCCCCCTGTTGATCTACCAGGCAAGCAAACCCCCTTGTTCATTCCGATACAATCCTACTCTCTCGCTCCTGCTCTCAGTTATTGCATTAGGACAACAACGATTCATCTGCTACTTTGTGCTGCGGTAGTTGAACCCATTCCTCTGCATGACCTGTCATTGCCACAGTAAATAGTTGAAACCCACTAGCATGTGTAGGAGTTGATTGAGCCATGTTGTGTTCCTACCATGCTATGCCTGCTATTGCTTAGAGTTGTGTTAGGTCTGATTCATTGGGAATGAATTGGAGTGTTATGATATGTTCCGATGTTGAGAGTGAAGTGTGTGAACACGATTTGGTAAAGGTAGCGGTGAGAGGCCATGTAGGAGTACATGGTGGGTTGTCTCACTGGAATTGTCCTTAAGCACTGAGTTCTATGTATGTTGTCCAATGACTCGATACTACCACACATTGGGCTCCGGGCGCTCCAAGCCCTCTCGACTTATTAACCCTTGATCTCTGTCCAGGAGTCGCAACTAGTTTCTGGTGTTTGTAGGCAGTGTTAGTAGTCTACCAAGTGGCACCCGGCCAGGTGGGCTTGGGACAGACTAGGCACAAGTGGCACGGTGTACCAAGCGTAGATCCATCCGGCGAGGTGGGCTTGGGAACCCTGCACACATCATTTGGGGCCGTGAGTGAAACCCCGGCCGGATCTCCTTGCGGATGGAACCCGAATAGGCGATAAACCTGGATTAGAGTCTTGTGTGGTTAGTCAGGTCGTGGCCGACACCCTCGCCAGGCTTCCGCTTGAAGGTTGCCGAGATACATGACGTGTACATGGCGGTAAGTGGCGAGAGCGTGTGTGAAGAAGTACACCCCTGCAGGGTTAACATGATCTATTCGAATAGCCGGGTCCGCGGTTATGGACTTCTTGGATGCTTACATGGTACATAGACAACTTGAAGTGGATACTCTAAAATGCTCAAGACAAGTGTGAGTGCTATGGATGGCCTTCTCGTAGGGAGACGGGAATGAACCCATAGCGGTGTATTGTGTGGTGTTTAGTGGACTCGTGTGCGCCATATCACCTCAAAGAAGTTCTGGTAGTCGTAGAACAGGATAGCCACAGAGTCAAAACTGGCTTGCTGCAACTAAACCCCACATTACCCTCTTGAAACAATGCATGTATGATAGGATCTGATGTAAGTCTTGCTGAGTACCCTTGTACTCATGTTGCTTTATTTATGTTTTTGCAGCAGAGACCTCGGTCTTACTAGTGTTCTCTTGGACTTTGACTATTAGCTAGTACCTCAGCTACGATCTTGATCGGATGTTGTAGATAGTCAGGCTTTCAGCCTTTTTCATTTATAGATGTCTGTACTCAGACATGTAATGCTTCCGTTTGTTGCTTGATTGCTCTGAATGTTGGGTCATGTGACCCCTGTTTGTAATAAATGCTATGATGGCTCTTCTGAGCCTTTATCTATATGAGTAGTTGAGTTATGCTGTGATGCCATGTTGTACAGCACATACTTGCATGTTATGCGTACGTGTAATGTGTATTGCTATGTGTGGGATCTGACTATCTAGTTGTTTATCCTTGGTAGTCTCTCTTACCGGGAAATGTCTCCTAGTGCTTCCACTGAGCCCTGGTAGCTTGCTACTGCTCCGGATCACTTAGGCTGGCCGGCATGTGTCCTTCTTTGTTCCTGTGTCTGTCCCTTCGGGGAAATGTCACACGATGAATACCCGAGTCCTGTTAGCCCGCTACAGCCCGGTTCACCGGAGTCCTGTTAGCCCAGTGCTACAGCCTGGATTCACTCGCTGATGACCGACACGTTCGATGCTGGGTCATGAATGCTTGTCCCTGTAAGTTAGTGCCACTTTGGGTTTACGACTAGCCATGTCAGCCCGGGCTCCTTATCATATGGATGCTAGCGACACTGTCATATACGTGTGCCAAAAGGCGCAAACGGTCCCGGGCAAAGGTAAGGCGACACCCGTGGGGATACCATGCGTGAGGCCGCAAAGTGATATGAGGTGTTACATGCTAGATCGATGTGGCATTGAGTCGAGGTCCTGACAGTAGGGTATGACACCTCATGCTTCAGAATGGATTATGGACAGCGGATGCACTAATCATATGACTGGTGATCGAAGTCTTCTCATGGACTCAACCTTACGTCCATCAAACAAGAGTCACATAACATTTGCTGACACTGGTAAAAGCAAGGTATTGGGTCTAGGTAGAGTTGCAATCTCAAAGGATCAGCACATGGATAAAGTGATGCTTGTTGAATCCCTTGGTTTCAACTTAATGTCTGTCTCGATGTTTTGCGACTTGAACATGATTGTGCTATTCGGAAAATAACGTTGCCTTGTACTAATGGAATCTGACAATTCTCTAGTCTTTGAAGGGTATCGGAAAGATGATCTATACATGGTAGATTTCTTAGCAGGTCCACAGCTTGCCGTATGTCTTCTTGCAAAAGCTTCAGAATGTTGGCTCTGGCATCGGAGGCTGGGGCATGCTGGCATGAGGAACTTACACACACTCGCCAAGAAGAAGCATGTCATAGGCATCGAGGGTGTCAAGTTCAAGAAGGATCATTTGTGTGGTGCCTGCGAAGCTGGAAAGATGACTAGGGCAAAGCACCCCTCGAAGACAATCATGATGACATCTCAACCCTTCGAGCTGTTACACATGGACTTATTTGGACCTACTCACTACTCTACCCTCACAACAACTGCTTGTCTCTATGGCTTCGTCATTGTTGATGACTACTCAAGATATACTTGGGTGCACATAATTCTCTACAAGACTGAAGTGCAAGATGTCTTCAGACGCTTCGCCAATCGAGCCATGAACAATTATGGCATCAAGATCAAGCATATCAGAAGTGACAATGGCACTGAGTTCAAGAACACCGGACTTGATCTTTATCTGGATACAATGGGAATCACTCATGAGTTCTCTGCTCCATACACACCTCAGCAAAATGGCATCGTAGAGCGCAAGAACAGAACCCTCATTGAGATGGCTCGAACAATGCTCGACGAGTACAAGACACCAAGAAAGTTCTGGCCTGAAGCTATTGATACAGCATGTCACGTCATCAACCGTGTTTACATCCATAAGCTTGTGAACAAAACATCCTATGAGCTCCTTACTGGCAAGAAGCCAAATATCAGCTACTTCAGAGTATTTGGAGCTAGGTGCTGGATCAAGGATCCCCATCACAAGTCAAAATTTGCACCTAAATCTCACGAAGGCTTCATGCTCGGTTACGGAAAGGACTCGCACTCTTACAGAGTCTTCAACCTCTATCTCTATAAAATCGTCGAAACTATGGACGTGCGATTTGATGAAATGAATGGTTCACAAAGAGAGCTCCTGCCAAGTACACTAGACGAAGCTCCGCCTAGCGAATCTATCAACCTGATGGGAACTGGTGAAATCATGCCTTCTGAAGCACAGCCTGAAGAGGAACTTATCATTTCTGCACCTAACCAACCTGAAGACAATGCTCGGATTGAAGACAATCCTCCCAATGATGACAATGATCAGCAAGAGCAAGGTCTTCGTCCAGTTCATCCTCGAGTTGCAAATGAAGTACAAATTGAGAAGATAATTGATAGCATCAATGCACCTGGTCCACTTACTCGCTCAAGAGCAACACAGTTAGCAAATTTCTGTGGGCACTTTTCTTTTGTGTCAATATCAGAACCCAAGAAAGTTGTTGAAGCCTTTATGGAACCTGAATGGATACAAGCTATGCAAGAAGAACTTCAACATTTCGAGCTGAACAATGTTTGGGAACTTGTCAAGCGTCCTGACCCTCGCAAGCATAACATTATTGGCACAAAATGGATATATCGAAACAAGCAAGATGAGTATGGTCAAGTCGTCAGAAACAAAGCACGTCTTGTGGCTTAAGGATATACTCAAGTTGAAGGAATTGACTTCGATGAAACATTTGCTCCTGTGGCTAGGCTTGAAGCTATTCGCATACTGCTAGCCTATGCTAACCACCACAACATCTTGCTATATCAAATGGATGTGAAGAGTGCATTTCTCAACGGCAAGATTGAAGAAGTATACGTCGTTCAACCACCTGGCTTTGAAGATCCAAAACATCCTAATATGGTGTACAAGCTAAACAAAGCACTGTATGGCCTCAAACAAGCTCCTCGCGCTTGGTATGATACGATCAAAGACTTCCTGAAGAGCAAAGGCTTCAAACCTGGATCCCTCGATCCCACACTCTTCACGAAGACATATGATGGTGAACTGTTTGCGTGCCAAATATATGTGGATGACATTATCTTCGACTGCACCAACCAGAAGTATAGTGATGAGTTTGGATACATGATGCAAGAGCAATATCAGATGTCCATGATGGGTGAGCTGAAGTTCTTCCTTGGTCTTCAAATTCGTCAGCAAAGGAATGGCATCTTCATATCTCAAGAAAAATACCTCAAAGATTGTCTAAAGAAGTTTGGAATGCAAGATTGCAAAGGTTACACGACGCCAATGCCTGCCAAACACCATCTGGGTCCCGACGACAATGGTAAAGAGTTCAATCAAAAGGTATACCGCTCCATGATTGCTTCCTTACTTTACCTATGTGCATCTAGGCCAGATATTATGCTTAGTGTTTGCATGTGTGCTCGATTCCAAGCGGCACCAAAGGAATCGCATCACTTAGCTGTGAAGCAAATTCTTCGATATTTGGCTTACACCCCAACACTCGGAGTATGGTATCCAAAGGGCTCAAAATTTGATCTGGTTGGATTCTCGGATGGTGATTATGCTGGTGACAAGGTGGATCACAAGTCTACATTAGGCACATGTCACTTTCTGGGACGATCACTTGTCTGTTGGTCTTCAAAGAAGCAGAACTGTGTATCACTCTCAACTTCTGAATCTGAATACATTGCTGCTCGATCGTGCTGCGCTCAGCTTCTATGGATGAAGCAAACTCTCAAGGACTATGGCATCAATCTGAAACAAGTACCTCTCTTCTGCGACAACGAAAGCGCCATCAAGATTGCCAACAATCCAGTCTAGCACTCGAAGACAAAGCACATTGAAATTCGTCATCACTTTCTCAGAGATCATGTCATGAAGAAAGATATTGACATCATTCACGTCAATACTGAAGAGCAACTGGCAGATATCTTCACAAAGCCCTTGGATGAGAAAAGGTTTTGCAAGTTACGGTGTGAGCTAAATATCTTGGAATCCTCAAATGTCTTGTGATCAGGCACACATCCTAACACTTATGCATGTTGATGACTTAGATGTGCAACACACGAAGGAAAGTATATCTTCAATCAATGAAGACTTACATTCTGAGTGTGAATACATTAACGTGGAATTTGACTTCAGAGTGCCACGATAATTGTGCTAGTGTTTTGTCCTCTACAGCATTCACTTATAGCTATGTCTTCCTAGTTGAATCTTTTGAACTAAGTGAATGTGATCGGACCCTAATCTCTCTATGCTTTCTATCTCAAACTCTATCTGTCCATATCATATGCATTCTATTGAAACTGTCGAATGTCTTCTCTGCATCCTTGTCAGCAGAAGACACAGAGACAAACATTAAGTCTGTTTTAAATGATTCATCCTTATTGTTTCAAATCCGGAGAAGCCGGAACAACCATCCGACAAACCTGGCGGGCGTGGGAATGTGGGACAACTCTGAGTATGTTGCATGCTTGCCACGTGCCCCTCAGATGTGAACCGCCAGGGGCACCTGCGTAATTGCGCTGTGCCGCACACTTCCTTATAAATACATGTGCCCTGCGGTAAAGAAAACCTTCTTCCACCTCTCCACCTCGTCAAAACCCTAGCGCCACCACTAGCTCTCGACGACGCCGGCGACGAAGCGCTTAGCTGCCGCGACTTCTCCGACGTCGTCCTCACGCCGGCCGCGGACATCGTCCTCTCCGCCGCCGCCGTAGGTGTCCTCCGTCGCCAAGTTAGGGCACGGTGGATTGAACTGCTCGGTCTCCTATTCATCCCATCTAGCAGTTCTTCGTGTGGTAAATACAACTCTATTTTTACCATCTTTTTTATCCTCAAAGATTCATCCTATTTACCAAAATTGGTTTCTGCCTATACAATGTTAGATCTATTCTGTCTGCATCTCATAATGCCTAGTATATTCACTTAAGCTTCATATCTAGTTAGATTCCTCACTTGTACTTATTCACGGATTCGTACAAATCTGGAACCAACTCTCAACATATAAGTGAATGTCTTCGCATCATGAGGTCAATGTCTTCAAACTGATTTATCTTCAAAATCTTCTGAGAATGCATATGACCTCTTCCCCTTCCCTCGCATCTCTAATGCTGTCACAGGTACATGTCCGTGGGAGAATCCCTTGGTTCGCATAGTCTGCATTCGTTTGCAGAATTCTTACAGCATCACATTAACTCTCCCGAAGCCAGTTCCTATTTGTCCAGCAAGCGAAAGCCTTTGAAGCCTTTGAACGTGTTGAAGCCATTTAGTTTGAAGTTCATGGCTGCAGAGAAATCAGTAAGGAAGGGTGGCAGACAGCGTCGTGGGGGAACATCAAGAGATTTGCCTGATGACCTCTCAGAGCTTTACAAGACAGATCCTGAAGAGGATTATAATCAGCGCAAGACACGAATCCAATGGATTCGACGGTATTGGGCTGAACAATGGTTCAAATACAAGTTCGTGACCCAGGAATACGCTGAGAAGAATGCTATCAAAAGTCCTTGGGGTGATATTCTCTTTCGAGGCCTTCCACCCAAGAACAGAGCTGAAGCTATTGCATAGGGTTTCTATCCTTGTATGGTCCGTGGACGTCAGCCTGAAAATGCTGGCCCATCGTCATTGCTCTGGTGTCGTGACGATAATCTCTTCAAGCACAACTTCCAGCACGCAAAGGCATCGGCCAAGGAAAACAAGAAGTCATTGGGATTAGACTTCAACCCTGGTCCCTCTGCTCCCCGTGCTGACGGCTCACGTGATGCAGAACCCAATGTCATTGGTCCTTTCTACAACCTTGATGGCCTCATCACTCACATCTTGGTCCAAGGTGCCAAACTGGATCATTCTAATGATGATGCTGACACTGATGAAGCCCCAGCTCCTACTCCAAAGCCGCAGAAGCCAAAGAAGGCTAAGGCTTCAAGATCAGCTGCTCCTCCAAAAGCTTCATGTGCGAAGCCACTGGCCACTGCACCTCCTGGAGACAGTGTGCAGTCTGAAGATCTATCACCTATCTCTAAGAAGACAGAGAAGAAAAAGAAAATCGTCAAAAATACTGATCAGACATTGACTCCTGCTGCCATTCTGCGAGAAGAGCACATTGATCTATCCAGCGATGAAGATCTTGCAGATGATGCTCTTGAGCTACTGATCAAGAGCAAGGAAGAAGCAGAGATCTTCAATGATTTGCCTCTCTTCGATGTGGCAATCATCCATAACTTCATTGATGAGTGGTTTGACACCCCAAATCTCAGCTTTGAAGATCTGTAACTTCCCATTGGCCTCAGCGTCTCCTTCAATGGCGCCATTGCTTCTGAGCTAGCTCTTGCTCAGCGCATCATTGAACTGAAGCACAAGATCGACTATGAGAAAGCTCAGTTCAAGAAGCATGTGGCAAAGCTCAGTGTGCAAGATGTCAAAAACTTTAAGATCATGCTGCACGAGCTCAAAGAAGCCTTTCTCAAGAAGCGCGAAGAAGCTAAAGGCTCTCGTGAGGGCATGAAGAGTCTGGATGACAAGTGTGTGCAAGCCTACAATGAGGCTGAGAAGCGCAAGGCTCTTGGTCGTCCTGGCATTAATCCCAGAATGGCTGCAACAAAGAAGAAGCCATCAACTGACCAATCTGCACCTTCGAGGCAGGAAGAACCTCGCATAGTCTTCCCAAGCAGCATGACTGGCTCGAAGCCAAAGGTCAGGTCAACCGCTTCAGAACTGAAGAAGACGAGGACTGTCGAGGCTGAAGCCAGAAAAAGGAAAAATCTTGAAGCCTCTGATGTTGCTCCCTCCAAGAAGAAGCGCAAAACCAAGAAGGATCGGGCTGCTCCCACAGAGCCCTTAGTTATTGAACCTATCTCAATGGTTCGCCCTGCATCTGAACACCAAGAACGATGGATGATAGTTCATGAGCCTGCTTCCATATAGGCTCATGAAGCTGAAGACATTCCAACAGTTGATCCCACCGCTGCTGAAGACATTTGTCACAATGACAATGTTGAAGATGATGAAGTTCTTCCTCAGATTGAACACAATGTGTTATCATCGCCTGTTCTCACGAACAGCGAACTCATCAGCATTGGTCATCCTATGATGCCAATTGCTCAGGATGCATCATGGGCTGATCACCCAGAACAACAAGACTCCCCGAGTACTCCCCAACAACAACAAGTCACACCACCTGTGCAAGAAGAAGAGGTGACTTTGAGGCCCAGCCAACTCCATCTCCAAAGGCGTCGCCAGCATTACGTAGGCTTCGCAAAGGACCAAGGCCTCAAGTCCCTCTTTCGAGCGTTCTAGAAGGAGAAGTGCACCACCAATCTGTTGCACGTCAAGTGTTTCCAGAAGCCACTCCGACTGTGAATGTCTCCGTGTTTGAAGCCAAAGCTGCTGAAGACAATCCGGCTGCATCAGCCGATGACAAACAAGACGAAGAACGTGTCCCTACTCCCCCCATTACTGAAGAAGCTGTTCCTGAAGTGAACATGCCAGTGCCCGACCCTCCAGCTCATCAAGTGGAGGTTGAAAATCTTGAGGCTGCCACCACCAACACAAATGAAGCCAATGACGTAGTCATGGCTGAAGCAAATGTGGAGCCTGCACCAACCAATGTGCCAGAAGCCAATGATGCAACTGCTCCTGAAGCATCTGTTGTGCAGCCTGACGCCTCCGTTGTTGCCACTGCTCCTGTTCCGCCACCAAGGCCCCATACAATTGAGCAAGCATACAACTATGGTCAGCTAATCACTGTCAAATGGCCCGTTCTGGTCCCTCCGCCTAATGCCTCTGGTCCTCAGTTTGATTATCATGTTGAGCATAGGCCTCTGGTCCAGAAACCAAAGCCAAGACTGCCAAGGTTCCCAGGTACTGCCACCTCTACAGGGTCCTTCAATGCAAATGGCTTCAAAAGCCACAACACCTTCTTTGACAGAGCAAAGAACCCCTACTCAAGGCCAAGAATATCATCTGATCATTTCTGGAGCTATCAGCAGCGAAGCTATTACTCGTGCGTTCTGTATGATCAAGGGCGCATTTTCCCTCATATGCACCTCGACACTGAAGCCATTGCTGGACTGCCATGCTTAGAAGAAGCACTTGACTGCTTTCGTGATGCAGGTCTGCTCAGCTTTGTGACAGACAAAGAACATTGGAATGAGGAACTTTTGCTTCAATTCTATGCTACCCTCCACATTCGCGGCTACTACAGGGATACAAAGACATGGGTTCTCGAGTGGATGACAGGAAATTTTCATCATGAAGCCAAAGCTCTTGACGTCATTGAGCTTACAGGCCTACCCACTCCCGGAGAGTTGTTCGAACCTGATTGTCAACTCCACCGCGATGCACTGGAGAGCATCTTCCATAAGCCAGAGCCCAACATGAGCCAGATGTTGAGCATGATGAAGCCTCTGCCACCTGACGCTGAATACCCAAAGGAGTTCTTTGTTGATGACCTTGAGTATCTGCCTCGCACAATATATCACATCATCAGGCGAACTCTATGGCCTATCAAAGGGCATTCATCAGCTGCAAAACTTGAAGGAGCCATGAAGACATTGGTCTTTTACATCCTCAATGGCATCAGCTTTAATACACAAGAATTCTTCATCCGGCAACTGGCTGCGTCTGGATCTGACCTTTTTGGCCTGAAATTCTATGCTCCATGGGTCATGCGCCTCATCAAGCTACACTCTGCTATCAACTATCAGCCCTCTGCTCGCAATCATCTGATCTTTCTACCAGAGGTTGATATGTCAGTTGAAGCCATATACCCTGAGCCTGCCAAGAAGCCTCTTTGTCTTCAAAATGCTGATCACCAAAGCTTCACTCAACCCATGGAAGGAGTCCAAGTAGTAACTCGTGTCTATCCAATGGCTGGGAACACTCGTCTGCCTCACCGTGCGCAAACTGAAGCTACTGAGAGCACAATTGCCCAAAGGCCTAAGAAGCGCTCTCGCGTCCTAAATGACCGAGAACTTCTTGTGGCACTGCATCAGAAACAAGACAAGCATCACTTTTGGCTCAAGCGACAGATGCAAAGCCTCTTGGTGGACGTCAATCGCATTCGAAATCTTGCCACCAAGAATACTTTTGTCACTCACGAGACCTGTCGGCGATCATGGAAGAGTTTGACACTGCTCAATGCTGAAGCAGATCTTCAATACGATGGCTTCACTGAAAGATTCAAGTTTGACTCCACTCCTCCACGGAATGCTGTCCTACGTCGAACTCCATCCCTTGAAGAATCTGATTATTCTTCCTCCGTGGCAACGGTGAATGCCAAAGTGATCGATGATGAAGACGATGCTACTTCACCGCCCCCTACTTCTGCACGCATCGACACTGCACCAAGTTCGTCTGTGCCGCCAAACAACAACGACAACCCTGCTGCTTCACCTACTCCTCATGGGAATGAGTAGATGCTCTATGTCTTCAAACCTTTTTGGTCTTTACTGACAAAAGGGGGAGAAGCATATGAGTTTGATAGTCTTCAAGCGGGTTCATATGGGCGGTTGCTTTATATTATGCCTAGTGTTTACAACTCTCGCTTTTGATACATTTGGTTCTTTGAGTTGTAACACTTAAACTCGATGGTCGTCTGCTACTTATTTGCTTTTCTGTGATGTGATGATAAATTCCGCATGTGCGATGATAACTTCTGCACTTAGATCATTCTGCAGATGTCCATTTTTCATTATGCATGTCATTCTCTTAGTTATATCATTTCATGCATGATGAATTATCTTCATAAGTTGAAGAGGATCTCCACAAGTACAACCTGCCATGTGCATTTGCATTCCAAAAGCAAATTACTTATATGCACATCTTCAGGGGGAGCCTTTGCCACTTATGAAGACAATACCCTATCCTTTAAAATTTCACATACTTTATCCCCGTTGAAAACTTCAACCAGTTTGTCATCAATCACCAAAAAGGGGGAGATTGTAAGTGCATCTAGTGCCACCCCTTGTTGGTTTTGGAGTATTGACGACAAATTTTGTTGAGGGACTAATGCGTTTGTGAGAATTGCAGGATAACACAGGTAGTGTCCCTCATTGATTCGGTTTACCTACTGGAGATGACCCCTAAAAATGTATGAAGACATTGACGACAATGGTGGTATGTGAAGATATTCATATTGAAGACTATGACATGAGAAGACATTGAGTGAAGACTATGGAGCGTGAAGACTGTGTCGTTTCGTTGTTTCCTTTTCTTCTTTGTTGAGTCATAGGAACCACCATACTGTTAAGTGGGGTCCAAGTGAACAAAGTCAGAATGACTGAAGTGATGCTCAACCCAAATCCTATGTCTTCGAGCGAAGACAATGAGAGCAAATCTTATCCAGAGCTGGATGAGTCAGCTTTGCTTGTAGCCCAAGTAAAGTTGCCGTGTGTGTTTGAAATCTGACCGTTGGAACACGTGTCAGTTCCTTAGTGACCCAGGGTCATTTTGGACATATCAGGTCAGGTTGCCTAGTGGCTATAAATAGCCCACCCCCTACACCATAAATTGGTGGCTGCTCATAGTTAGTGCACGGCTTTTGTCGTTTGAGAGCAACCCACCTCGAAGCCTTTGAGAGAGAGAAATCCTTGCGAGGACAAAGCCCAAACACCCAGAGCCAAAGAGTGTTAGGCATCACTGAAGTCTTTCTGTCTGCGTGACCTGAAGACTTATTACACTTGAGGACTGTGAATCCTCCAGCCGGTTAGGCGTCGCGTTCTGAGCATCCAAGAGTCATTGTGGATCGCCGGTGAACGAAGTCTGTGAAGGTTCGGAAGTCTACCTTGAAGACTTACCAGAGTGATTGGGCGAGGACTGTGTGTCCTTAGCTCAAGGGGAATAAGGTGAAGACGCGGTCTTCTGAGTTGAATCTCAGCCTCCCTAACCAGACGTACAGTTGTCACAGCAACTGGAACTAGTCCAACAAATCCTGTGTCTTCAACAAGTGACTGGTTCTATCCTCTCCCTCCCTTTACTTAGAGTTTGTCTTCGTGAAGTCATTGCCTATCTGTCGTACCTGTTTGACTTCATTGCTTGACTACTATCGTTGGTTGGCTTCATACTATCTTCCATCCTGATCCTTACTACTAAGCGGCTATTAGTCTTTGTACTTTCACATTACTGCACACTTGACTATGGTTTGCTTGTTGTAGTTTATCTTCCGCTGCATATCAATTAGGTCATTTCTATATATTTTTTGTCTTCGAAACTTCCACGTTTTGAAGACTTTCATAAAAATCGCCTATTCACCCCCCCCCCCTCTAGTCAACAACTAGCACTTTCAACTAGTTCTGTTGCTAATATTTGCAACTCGAAACAGGGACTACGGATTAAGCGAAGATTGGCTAAGGATGAGGTGACGATGCGCATGGGAAATGGTTCCAAAGTCAAGTCGCCATCGGCACGCTACCTCTACATCTACCTTCGGGATTAGTTTTAGACCTGAATAATTGTTATTTGGTGCCAGCATTAAGCATGAACATTATATCTGGATCTTGTTTGATGCGAGACGGTTATTCATTTAAATCAGAGAATAATGGTTGTTCTATTTATATGAGTAATATCTTTTATGGTCATGCACCTTTGAAGAGTGGTATATTTTTAATGAATCTCGATAGTAGTGATACACATATTGATAATGTTGAAGCCAAAAGATGCAGAGTTGATAATGATGGTGCAACTTATTTGTGGCACTGCCGTTTAGGTCATACTGGTGTAAAGAGCATGAAGAAACTCCATTCTGATGGACTTTTGGAATCACTTGATTATGAATCACTTGGTACTTGCAAACCATGACTCATGGGCAAGATGAATAAAACATCGTTCTCCAGAACAATGGAGCGAGCAACAGATTTGTTGGAAATCATACATACTGATGTATGTGGTCCGATGAATATTGAGGCTCGCGATGGATATCATTATTTTCTCACCTTCGCAGATGATTTGAGCAGATATGGGTATATCTACTTAATGAAACATAAGTCTGAAACATTTGAAAAGTTCAAAGAATTTTAGAGTGAAGTGGAAAATCATCGTAACAAGAAAATAAAGTTTCTACGATCTGATCATGGAGGAGAATATTTGAGTTACGAGTTTGGTCTTCATTTAAAACAATGCGGAATAGTTTCGCAACTCACGCCACCCGGAACACCACAACATAATGTTGTGTCCGAACGTCGTAATCGTATTTTACTAGATATGGTGCGATCTATGATGTCTTTTACATATTTACCGCTATCGTTTTGGGGTTATGCTTTAGAGACGGCTGCATTCACGTTAAATAGGGCACCATCGAAATCCATTGATATGACGCCTTATGAACTGTGGTTTGGCAAGAAACCAAAGTTGTCATTTCTTAAAGTTTGGGGTTGTGATGCTTATGTGAAAAAGCTTCAACCTGATAAGCTCGAACCCAAATCAGAGAAATGTGTCTTCATAGGATACCCAAAGGAGACAGTTGGGTACACCTTCTATCACAGATCCAAAGGCAAGATATTCGTTGCTAAGAATGGATCCTTTCTAGAGAAGGAGTTTCTCTCGAAAGAAGTGAGTGAGAGGAAAGTAGAACTTGATGAGATAATTGTACCTGCTCCCTTATTGGAAAGTAGTTCATCATAGAAATCTGTTCCTGTGACTCCTACACCAATTAGTGAGGAAGCTGATGATGATGATCATGTAACTTCAGATCAAGTTACTACCGAACCTCATAGGTCAACCATAGTAAGGTCCGCACCAGAGTGGTACGGTAATCCTTGTCTGGAGGTCATGTTACTTGACCATGACGAACCTACGAACTATGAGGAAGCGATGATGAGCCCAGATTTCGCAAAATGGCTTGAGACCATGAAATCTGAGATGGGATCCAGATATGAGAACAAAGTGTGGACTTTGGTTGACTTGCTCGATGATCGGCAAGCCATCAAGAATAAATGGATCTTCAAGAAGAAGACTGACGCTGACGGTAATGCTACTATCTACAAAGCTCGACTTGTCGCGAAAGGTTTTCGACAAGTTCGAGGGGTTGACTACGATGAGACTTTCTCACCTGTAGCGATGCTTAAGTCCGTCTGAATCATGTTAGCAATTGTCGCATTTTATGATTGTGAAATTTTGCAAATGGATGTAAAGACTGCATTCCTGAATGGATTTCTGGAAGAAGAGTTGTATATGATACAACCCGAAGGTTTTATCGATCCAAAGGATGCTAACAAAGTGTGCAAGCTCCAGCGATCCATCTATGGACTGGTGCAAGCATCTCGGAGTTGGAATAAACATTTTGATAGTGTGATCAAAGCATATGGTTTTATACAGACTTTTGGAGAAGCCTGTATTTAAAAGAAAGTGAGTGGGAGCTCTGTAGCATTTCTAATATTATATGTGGATGACATATTGTTGATTGGAAATGATATAGATTTTCTAGATAGCATAAAAGGATACTTGAATAAGAGTTTTTCAACGAAAGACCTCGATGAAGCTGCTTATATATTGGGCATCAAGATCTATAGAGATAGATCAAGACACTTAATTGGACTTTCACAAAGCACATACCTTGATAAAGTTTTGAAGAAGTTCAAAATGGATCAAGCAAAGAAAGGGTTCTTGCCTGTGTTACAAGGTGTGAAATTGAGTCAGACTCAATGCCCGACCACTGTAGAAGATAGAGAGAAAATGAAAATTGCTCCCTATGCTTCAGCCATAGGCTCTATCATGTACGCAATGCTGTGTACCAGACCTGATGTGTGCCTTGCTATAAGTTTAGCAGGGAGGTACCAAAGTTTTCCCTCAAGTGGACCACTGGACAGCGGTCAAGAACATCCTAAAATACCTGAAAAGGACTAAGGATATGTTTCTCGTTTATGGAGGTGACAAAGAGCTCGTCGTAAATGGTTACATCGATGCAAGCTTTGACACTGATCCAGATGACTCTAAGTCACAAACCGGATACATGTTTATATTGAACGGTGGAGCTGTCAGTTGGTGCAGTTCTAAACAAAGCGTCGTGGCGGAATCTACGTGTGAAGCGGAGTATATAGCTGCTTCGGAAGCAGCAAATGAAGGAGTCTGGATGAAGGAGTTCATATACGGTCTAGGTGTCATACCTAGTGCATCGGGTCCAATGAAAATCTTTTGTGACAATACTAGTGCAATTGCCTTGGCCAAGGAATTCAGATTTCACAAGAGAACCAAGCACATAAAGAGACGCTTCAATTCCATCCGTGATCTAGTCAAGGAGGGAGACATAGAGATTTGCAAGATACATACGGATCTGAATGTTGCAGACCCATTGACTAAGCCTCTGTCACGAGCAAAACATGATCAGCACCAAGACTCCGTGGGTGTCAGAATCATTACTGTGTAATCTAGATTATTGACTCTAGTGCAAGTGGGAGACTGAAGGAAATATGCCCTAGAGGCAATAATAAAGTTGTTATTTATATTTCCTTATATCATGATAAATGTTTATTATTCGTGCTAGAATTGTATTAACCGGAAACTTATTACATGTGTGAATATATAGACAAACTAAGTGTCACTAGTATGCCTCTACTTGACTAGCTCGTTGAATCAAAGATGGTTAAGTTTCCTAGCCATAGACATGAGTTGTCATTTGATTAACGGGCTCACTTCATTAGAGAATGATGTGATTGGCTTGACCCATTCCATTAGCTTAGCATTTGATTGTTTAGTATATTGCTATTGCTTTCTTCATGACTTATACATGTTCCTATGACTATGAGATTATGCAACTCCCGAATATTGGAGGAACACTTTGTGTGCTACCAAATGTCACAATGTAACTGGGTGATTATAAAGGTACTCTACATGTGTCTCCGATGGTACTTGTTGAGTTTGCATAGATCGAGATTAGGATTTGTCACTCCGATTGTCGGAGAGGTATCTCTTGGCCCTCTCGGTAATGCACATCACTATAAGCCTTGCAAGCAATGTGACTAATGAGTTAGTTACGGGATGATGCATTACGGAACAAGTAAAGAGACTTTCCGGTAATGAGATTGAACTAGGTATTGGATACCGACGATCGAATCTCAGGCAAGTAACATACCGATGACAAAGGGAACAACGTATGATGTTATGCGGTTTGACCGATAAAGATCTTCATAGAATATGTAGGAGCCAATATGAGCATCCAAGTTCCGCTATTGGTTATTGACCGGAGACGTGTCTTGGTCATGTCTACATAGTTCTCGAACCCGTAGGGTCCGCACGCTTAACGTTCGGTGACGATCGGTATTATGAGTTTATGTGTTTGATGTACCAAAGATAGTTAGGAGTCCTGGATGCGATCACGGACATGACGAGGGGTCTCAAAATGGCCGAGACGTAAAGATTGATATATTGGACGGCTATATTCGGACATAGGAAGTGTTCCGGAGAAGTTTCGGAGAAAACCGGAGTGCTAGAGGGGTTACCGGAACCCCACGGGGAAGTATTGGGCCTTAGTGGGCCTGAGGGGAGAGAGAGGGCAGTAGCCCAGGAGGTGGCGTGCCCCCTCCCATGGGGAGTCCGAATTGGACTAGGGGAGGGGGCGTGGCCCCTCTTTCCCTCTCCCTCTCCCACTCCTTCCTTCCCCCTTCCCCCTTCCTAGTGGGACTAGGAAAGGATGAATCCTCCTCCTACTAGGAGGAGGATTCCTCCTCTCCTTGGGGTGCACCAAGGTCGGCCGGCCTCCCCCTTGCTCCTTTATATACGGGAGCGGGGGGGCACCCTAGGACACACAAGTTCATTCTTCCAAGCCGTGTGCGGTGCCCCCTTCCACCATATTCCACCTTGGTCATATCGTAGTGATGCTTAGGCGAAGCCCTACGTCGGTAACTTCATCATCACCGTCATCACGCCGTCGTGCTGACGAAACTCTCCCTCGGCCTCAACTGGATCAAGAGTACGAGGGACGTCATCCAGCTGAACATGTGCAGAACTCGGAGGTGCCGTGTGTTCGGTACTTGGATCGGTCGGATCGTGAAGACGTTCGACTACATCAACCGCATTGATATAACACTTCCGCTTACGGTCTACGAGGGTACATGGACGACACTCTCCCCTCTCATTTCTATGCATCACCATGATCTTGCGTGTACGTAGGAATTTTTTTGAAATTACTACGTTACCCAACATTGTCAACCATCAACGCTTGATGTTTTTCTTGATTTCTACCTTAGCCAATTTTAGCATCGCGAAGAGCTTGGGAATTCTTTTCTTCATCTCTTGCATATTATAGTTCATCACGAAGTTCTACTAACTTGGTGATAGTGACTAGAGAACTTTGTCAATTACTATCTTATCTGGAAGATTAACTCCCACTTGATTCAAGCAATTATAGTACCCCGACAATCTGAGCACATGCTCACTGGTTGAGCTATTCTCCTCCATCTTTTAGGCAAAGTACTGTCAGAGGTCTCATACCTCTCGACATGGGCATAAGTATGAAATACCAATTTCAACTCTTGGAACATCTTATATGCTCCGTGGCGTTCAAAACATTTTTGAAGTCCCGGTTCAAAGCCGTAAAGCATGGTGCACTAAACTATCAAGTAGTCATCATACCAAGTGATGTCTACTACGCAACCTTCTCCTTGTAGACATTGTTGGGCCTCCAAGTGCAGAGGTTTGTAGGACAGTAGCAAATTTCCCTCAAGTGGATGACCTAAGGTTTATCAATCCGTGGGTGGCGTAAGATGAAGATGGTCTCTCTCAAGCAACCCTGCAACCAAAATAACAAAGAGTCTCTTGTGTCCCCAACACACCCAATACAATGGTAAATTGTATAGGTGCACTAGTTCGGCGAAGAGATGGTGATACAAGTGCAATATGGATGGTAGATAAAGGTATTTGTAATCTAAAAATATAAAAACAACAAGGTAACTAATGATAAAAGTGAGCGTAAACAGTATTGCAATGCTAGGAAACAAGGCCTAGGGTTCATACTTTCACTAGTGCAAGTTCTCTCAACAATAATAACATAACTGGATTATATAACTATCCCTCAACATGCAACAAAGAGTCACTCCAAAGTCACTAATAGTGGAGAACAAACGAAGAGATTATGGTAGGGTACGAAACCACCTCAAAGTTATCATTTCTGCTCGATCTATTTAAGAGTCCATAGTAAAATAACACGAAGCTATTCTTTCCGTTCGATCTATCATAGAGTTCGTACTAGAATAACACCTTAAGACACAAATCAACCAAAACCCTAATGTCACCTAGATACTCCAATGTCACCTCAAGTATCTGTGGGCATGATTATACGATATGCATCACACAATCTCAGATTCATATATTCAACCAACACAAAGAACTTCAAAGAGTGCCCCAAAGTTCCTACCGAAGAGTCAAGACGAAAACGTGTGCCAACCCCTATGCATAGATTCCCAAGGTCACGGAACCCGCAAGTTGATCACCAAAACATACATCAAGTAGATCACGTGATGTCCCATTGTCACCATAGATAAGCACATGCAAGACATACATCAAGTGTTCTCAAATCCTTAAAGACTCAGTCTGATAAGATAACTTCAAAGGGAAAACTCAATCCATTACAAAAGAGTGGAGGGGGAGAAACATCATAAGATCCAACTATAATAGCAAAGCTCACGATACATCAAGATCGTGCCAACTCAAGAACATGAGAGAGAGAGAGAGAGAGAGATCAAAACACATAGCTACTGGTATATACCCTCAGCCCCGAGGGTGAACTACGCCCTCCTCGTCATGGAGAGTGCCGGGATGATGAAGATGGCCACCGGTGAGGGATCCCCCCTCCGGCAGGGTGCCCGAACAGGGTCCCGATTGGTTTTTCGTGGCTACAGAGGCTTGCGGCGGTGGAACTCCTGATCTATTATGCTCCTCGATGTTTTTAGCGTATATGGACATATATATATGAAAGAAGTCGGTCAGGGGAGCCATGAGGGGCCCACGAGGGTGGGGGCGCGCCCAGGGGGGTAGGGCGCACCTCCCTGCCTCGTGGCCACCTCGAAGCTTCCCTGACTTCCACTCCAAGTCTCCTGGATTGCTTCCTTTCCAAAAATAACTCTCCCGAAGGTTTCATTCCGTTTGGACTCCGTTTGATATTCCTTTTCTTTGAAACACTGAAATAGGCAAGAAAACAGCAATTTGGGTTGGGCCTCCGGTTAATAGGCTAGTCCAAAAAATAATATAAAAGTGTATAATAAAGCCCATAAACATCCAAAACGGGTAATATGATAGCATGGAACAATCAAAAATTATAGATACGTTGGAGACGTATCACCGAGCTTTTGTCAAAACGTTCATGACGTCTGCATCTGCTCCTGCAATACTTCTGTCACCTAGCAGTGCATCAAGGACATAATACTTCTGTGCAGCAATGAGGATAATCCTCAGATCAAGGAGCTAGTCCACATCTTTGCTACTAACATGTTTCAACTTATTTTCTCTAGGAACATATCAAAATAAACGGGGAATTACATCGCGAGCTATTGATCTACAACATAGATATGCAAATGCTATCAGGACTAAGTTCATGATAAATTAAAGTTAATTAAGTCATATTACTTAAGAACTCCCACTTAGATTGACATCCCTCTAATCATCTAAGTGATCACGTGATCCAAATCAACTAAACCATGTCCGATCATCACGTGAGATGGAGTAGTTTTCAATGGTGAACATCACTATGTTGATCATATCTACTATATGATTCACGCTCGACCTTTCGGCCTCAGTGTTCTGAGGCCATATCTGCATATGCTAGGCTCGCCAAGTTTAACCCAAGTATTCTGCGTGTGCAAAACTGGCTTGCACCCGTTGTATGTGAACGTAGAGCTTATCACACCCGATCATCACGTGGTGTCTCGACACGAAGAACTGTCGCAATGGTGCATACTCAGGGAGAACACTTATACCTTGAAATTTAGCGAGAGATCATCTTATAATGCTACCGTCAATCAAAGCAAAATAAGATGCATAAAAGATAAACATCACATGCAATCAATATAAGTGATATGATATGGCCATCATCATCTTGTGCTTTTGATCTCCATCTTCAAAGCACCGTCATGATCACCATCGTCACCGGCACGACACCTTGATCTCCATCGTAGCATCGTTGTTGTCTCGCCAACTATTGTTTCTACAACTATCGCTACTGCTTAGTGATAAAGTAAAAACAATTACAGGGAATTGCATTGCATACAATAAAGTGACAACCATATGGCTCCTGCCAGTTGCCGTTAACTCCGTTACAAAACATGATCATCTCATACAATAAAATTTAGCATCATGTCTTGACCATATCACATCACAACATGCCTTGCAAAAACAAGTTAGACGTCCTCTACTTTGTTGTTGCAAGTTTTACGTGGCTGCTACGGGCTGAGCAAGAACTGTTCTTACCTATGCATCAAAACCACAATGATATTTCGTCAAGTATGTGTTGTTTTAACCTTCAACAAGGACCGGGCGTAGCCACACTCGATTCAAGTAAAGTTGGAGAAACTGACACCCGCCAGCCACCTGTGTGCGAAGCACGTCGGTAGAACCAGTCTCGCGTAAGCGTACGCGTAATGTCGGTCCAGGCCGCTTCATCCAACAATACCGCCGAATCAAAGTATGACATGTTGGTAAGCAGTATGACTAGTATCGCCCACAACTCTCTTGTATTATACACGTGCATATAACATCTACGCATAAACCTGGCTCTGATACCACTGTTGGGGAACATAGTAATTTCAAAAAACTTCCTACGCACACGCAAGATCATGGTGATGCATAGCAACGAGCGAGAGAGTGTTGTCTATGTACCCTCGTAGACCGAAAGCGGAAGCGTTATGACAACGCAGTTGATGTAGCCGTACGTCTTCATGATTGATCGATCCTAGTACCTAACATACGGCACCTCCGCGATCTGCACACCTTCAGCTCGGTGACGTCCCGCGAACTCATGATCCAGTAGGGCTTCGAGGGAGAGTTCCATCAGCATGACGGTGTGATGACGGTGATGGTGATGCTACTGATGCAGGGCTTCGCCTAAGCACCGCTACGATATAACTGAGGTGGATTATGGTGGAGGGGGGCACCGCACACGGCTAAGAGATCAATGATCAACTTGTGTGTCTATGGGGTTCCCCCTCCCCGTATATAAAGGAGTGGAGGAGGGGGAGGGGGCCGGCCTCCTAGGCACGCTCCAAGGGGAGTCCTACTCCCACCGGGAGTAGGACTCCAACCCTTCCAAGAGTAAGAGTAGGAGGGAAGGAAGGAGGAGAGAGGGGGAAGGAAAAGAGGGGCGCCCCCCCTTCCTTGTCCAATTCGGACTATAGGGGGAGGGGGCGTGCGGCCTGCCCTGGCTGCCCTCTTCTTCTCCACTAAGGCCCAATAGGCCATTACACTCCCCGGGGGGTTCCGGTAACCCCCCGGTACTCCGATTTTTGTCCGAACTTACCCGGAACCCTTCCGAAGTCCAAACATAGTCATCCAATATATCGATCTTTATGTCTCGACCATTTCGAGACTCCTCGTCATGTCCGTGATCCTATCCGGGACTCCGAACTACCTTCGGTTCATCAAAACACATAAACTCATAATACCGATCATCACCGAACGTTAAGCGTGCGGACCCTACGGGTTCGAGAACTATTTAGACATGACCGAGACACGTCTCCGGTCAATAACCAATAGCGGAACCTAGATGCTCATATTGGCTCCTACATATTCTATGAAGATCTTTATTGGTCAAACCGCATAACAACATGCGTTGTTCCCTTTGTCATCGGTATGTTACTTGCCCGAGATTCGATCGCCGGTATCTCAATACCTAGTTCAATCTCATTACCGGCAAGTCTCTTTACTCGTTCCATAATGCATCATCCCGTAACTAACTCATTAGTCACGTTGCTTGCAAGGCTTATAGTGACGTGCATTACCGAGAGGGCCCAGAGATACCTCTCCGACAATCGGAGTGACAAATCCTAATCTCGATCTATGTCAACTCAACAAGTACCATCGGAGACACCTGTAGAGCACCTTTATAATCACCCAGTTATGTTGTGACGTTTGGTAGCACACAAAGTGTTCCTCCGGTATTCAGGAGTTGCATAATCTCATAGTCATAGGAACATGTACAAGTCATGAAGGAAGCAATAGCAATATACTAAATGATCAAATGCTAAGCTATCGGAATGGGTCAAGTCAATCACATCATTCTCTAACGATGTGATCCCGTTAATCAAATGACAACTCATGTCTATGGCTAGGAAACCTAACCATCTTTGATTCAATGAGCTAGTCAAGTACAGGCATACTAGTGACACTCTGTTTTGTCTATGTATTCACACATGTATCAAGTTTTCGGTTAATACAATTCTAGCATGAACAGTAAACATTTATCATGAAATAAGGAAATAACTTTATTATTGCCTCTAGGGCATATTTCCTTCAAAAAAAGATGGGATCCATATCTACCGCAATAGATAAACGGATCTTGTCTACATCATGTCATCGTTCTTATTGCATTACTCCGTTTTTCCATGAACTTACTACACAGATGCATGCTGGATAGCGGTCGATGTGTGGAGTAATAGTAGTAGATGCAGGCAGGAGTCGGTCTACTAATCTTGGACGTGGTGCCTATGTAATGATCATTGCCTGGATATCGTCATGATTATTTGAAGTTCTATCAATTTCCCAACAGTAATTTGTTTACCCACCGTTTGCTATTTTTCTCGAGAGAAGCCACTAGAGAAACCTACGGCCCCCGGGTCTTCTTTCTCATATATTTGCCTTTACGATCTACTTTTCCTTTGCACTTTTATTTTCAGATCTATTAAACCAAAAACACAAAAATACCTTACTGCAATTTATTCTTATTTATTTTGTTTAGCGTTCAATCTATCAATCTACTACAATTTATCTCACGTCCGTTTGCCTATCTTGAGGCGCCGTACCCCGAAAGGGATTGACAACCCCTTTAACACACCGGGTTGCGAGGTGTTGTTATTTGTTTGCAGGGGCTGCTTATGTTGTGTTGCTTGGTTCTCCTACTGGTTCAATAACCTTGGTTTCATAACTGAGGGAAATACCTACCACCGCTGTGCTGCATCATCCCTTCCTCTTTGGGGAAATACCGACGTAGCTTCAAGCGACATCACTCCCCTCTCCCCCACCTATATATATGAGGGAGGGGACACCACACAACATGACGACAATCTCTTAGCCGTGTGCGGTGCCCCTCTTCACAGTTTCGTCCCTCGGTCATATTTTCGTAGTGCTTAGGCGGAGCCCTGCGGAGATAGCATCACCATCACCGTCACCACGCCATCGGGCTGCCGGAACTCATCCACTACTTCGCCCGTCTTGCTGGATCAAGAAGGCGAGGACGTCACCAAGCTGAACGTGTGCTGAACACGGAGGTGCCGTATGTTCGGTACTTGATCGGTTGGATCGTGAAGAAGTTCGACTACATCAACCGCGTAACTAAACGCTTCCACTTATGGTCTACAAGGGTACGTAGAGACACTCTCCCTCTCGCTGTTATGCATCTCCATGGATAGATCTTGCATGTGCATAGAAAGTTTTTGTTTTCCATGCAACGTTTCCCAATATGCTCACCTAGCAGAATTACTGTGTATATGTTGCCATTTATTTTGTTTTTTCTTAAGACCATAAGCTAAAAAAACCTACCCTAAAATATGTTGGGGAACGTTGCATGAAAAACAAAAAATATGTTGGGGAACGTTGCATGAAAAACAAAAAAAAATCTACGCACACACAAGATCTATCCATGGAGATGCATAGCTACAAGAGGGGAAGAGCATCTACGTACCCTTGTAGATCGCTAAGCGGAAGCGTTTATCACACGGTTGATGTAGTCATACTCTTCGTGATCCGATCACGATCCAACCGATCTAGTGCCGAACGGACGGCACCTTCGAGTTTAGCACACGTGCGGCTCGATGACGTATCCTCCTTCTTGATCCAACAAGCGGAAGAGGATAAGTAGATGGGATCACAACCAACATGACGGCGCGGTGGTGATGGTGGTGGTGGAGCCCCGACAGCGCTTGGCTAAGCATCGCCGGGACGAGGCGGTGGAACTACGGAGTAACAGGAGAGAGAGGGGCGCCAAGGGCTTGGTGTATCCTCTTGGGGAGCCCCCTCCCCTCTATATATAGGTGGAGGGGTGTGGGAAACAACCCCTCCAAGCCCTAGGGCGCAGCTAAGGGGGAGAGGACTTGGATTCCAAGTCCAATCCTATTTCTACTAGGACTCCTTCCTTTTTTGCCTTCCCTAGCCACATGGGCTTTTGAGAACTTGGTGCGCCTAACCCAATAAGGGCAGGGCGCCTCCCCGCAGCCCATGCTAGCCCTTGGGTCGTGGTGAAACCACTGGTGGACTTTCGTACCCCACCAGAATCCTCTGGAATCTTCCGGTACAATACCGAAAAAACTACACCTTTTTTCGGAACCCAAATATGACTTCCCATATATAAATATTCACCTCTCGACCATTCTAAGACTCCTCGTGACGTCCGGGATCTCATCCGGGACTCCGAACAATATTTGGTTAACACTCATTAAATATCCTAATACTACTCTAGCGTCAACGAACATTAGGCGTGCGACCCTATGGGTTCGAGAAATATGTAGTCATGATCGAGACACCTCTCCAGTCATAACTTTATATGGCACGTCCTACTTGAGACTTTTTTGAGCCATTTTTTCCTGCCTTTTCCTTTTGTTTCTTCTATTTTCTTCTTCTCCATTTTTTGCATTGTTTCTTCATCTTTGGTTTTTTGACTTTAGTTTCTTCTTCATTTTTGTTTGGTTTTCTTCTTTTTTTTTCCATTTTTTGTTTTTTCTTATGTTTGTTTTCGTTTTCACTCTAAATTTTTGTATGTGTCAAAAACATTTTTATTAAGTGATGAATATTTTTGTATACACGTTCAACATTCCAAACGCTTATTCAATATTTTCAAATACTTGTTCAACATTTTAGAGCATATTCAATATTTTTTAAATACTTGTTCAACATTTTTCAAATACTCATTCAACATTTTTAATACTATTTCAATATTTTTGAAATACTTATTAAACATTTCGAATACTTATTCAATATTTTTAAATACTTGTTAACCATTTTTAGAATAAAAATTCAACAATTTCTAATACTTGTTCAACATTTTGAAATACTTTTTCAACATTTTGAATACTTATGCAACATTTTCAAATACTTGTTCAGCATTTTTAAAATACTCATTCAATAATTTTTAATACTTATTCAACATTTGTCAAATACTGGTTCAACATTTTTAATACTTATTCAAAAATTTCCAATACTTGTTCAACATTTTTGAAATACTCGTTCAACATTTTTTTAGACTTATTCAATATTTTTCGAATACTTTCCACATTTTTCAAATGTGTTTTTGAAAATTATTTGTTTATATATGCAGAAAAGAAGAGTACAAAAATAAAGTAGAAAACAAGAACTGAAAAAAAGGCTGCGACCTCCTGCGCGGCTGGGCTGCCCCTGTGCTCGCTTAAAGCGAGACATAGGGGCGCCCGCCCATTTGTGATTTGCACTTTAACGGGCGCAGAGGAGAGATCCTATGTGACGCTCTCTGCTTCAAAGAGCCGTCATTTCGCACAAGGCACGGCTCACTTGGGCCGGTCCATATTGCAGTGGCACTTCACGAGGTAGAAAATCGTCAAAAAATCAAGGGCTAGAAACGGGATTCGAACTCTAGCCAACACATCGATGCGCCTGATGACCTGGCCACTCCGCCAGATGAGGTTCTATGCTGGTATGCAACGCGGATCATAAATAAACAAACTACAGCGGCATGATGTAAATGTTCAGAATTGTGAACAATTTTTTTAATTGTGAACAAATTTAGAAACATGAATAAATTTCAAATTCGTGAACAAAATTATAAAACCGCGAACATTTTTCGAATCTGCGACCAAATTTGGAAACTGCGAACATTTACCGAATTGTGAACATATTTTGAGACATGAACAAATTTAAAAATCATGAACAAAATTATAAAATTTGGACATTTTTCGAATTCTGAACAAATTTTGAAACCATAATTTTTTTCTAACTGTGAAAATTTTAAAACATGAATAAATTTCAGCTTCGTGAACAAAATTAAAACATTGTGAACATTTTTCGAATCTGCGAGCAAATTTTGAAAACCGTGAACATTTTTGAATTGTGACCAAATTTTGCACATGAACAAATTTCAAATTCATTAAGAAAACTATAAAATTCTGAACATTTTTCACTAAAGCGCGAACATTTTTTGAATTGGGAACAAATTTTCAAATATGATGAAATTTCAAAATTCATGAAAAAAATATAAAATTGCGAACATTTTTCAAATTGCGAAGAAATATTAAACCCCTAAACTTTTTTGAATTGTGAACAAATTTTGAAACCATGAACAGTTTCAAATTATGCACAAACTTTGATACCATGATTTTTTATAAATTATGCACACATTTTAAATTAATACAAAACGAAATAGAAACAAAAGAAATAAAACATGAAAAGGAAAATGAAAGAAAATAAAACAAAATAGAAAATAGAAAAAACAGAATAAAGAAACAAAAGAAAAAAACAGAAAGGGGAAAATGAGAGAAAGGAAAAGAAAAAAGAAAAACAGAATAAAAAGAAAACCGATTCAACGAACCTTATAAAAATTTCCTAAAACGAAAAAAAAAACCAGCTGGGCTAGAAGGTTCCCAGAACCCGGGGTGTTGGAACGGTTAAACGGGCCGGCCCATTGCATCGCTGCTCGGTCGCTCGCCTATGCGAAGCGCCGGCAGTTTGACGCGGGACCTCCTATTGGACGCTCTCTGCGTCAAGTTGTTGCGGTTTCGCACAGTAGCGTCCCCGACTGGGCTGGCCCAAAGATGGCGATCGACACGAATGAGCATTGCTCAAAAAATAATTCGATGACAGGGATTCGAACACACAATCGAGTGATCCAGATGATGTGTTCCTACCAGCTGACCTGGTACTCGGATGTGCTCATAACTTAGCGTCAGATATAAAGAACCAGACACGCTTTGCAGATCCGAATTACTCTAGGAATTTTGAAAGTAATTTCTTTTTTCAAAAAACGGAATGTTCTTTGAAACACAATCACTTTCCAAAATTTTTGAATAATTTTCCAAAAAACTATAACATTTTCTAGAAAGCAGGGACATTTTTTGAAATCTTGAACATTTTTTTCTAAACACTAACATTTCCTGAAATTACGAACAATTTGTTCAAGACGCAATTTTTACAAAAATTCAGAAAAGATGAACATTTTTTTTAGTATGTGAACAAAATTGAAAAGGCTGGAACATTTTTTTGAAATTACAGAACATTTTCAAATTTATAAAAACAAAATTTGGAAATGAGAACATTTTTTCAAATTCCTTGAACATATTTTGAGTTTGCGAACAAATTTTCAAAAACATAATTTGTTTTCAAATTAGTGAACACATTTCGAAAGTCAGAACATTTTTGGAAAATTCCGAAGTGAAAAGGAAAAACAAAAGAGGGAAAATACGAACATTTTTTAGAAAGGGAACATTTTTTAGATCTCAGAACATTTTGTTTAAAATGCAAACAGTTTTCGAATTTATGAATAATTTTGGAAAACATGACCATTTTTGAAAAAATGAACGTTTTTAAAAGTGGGAACAATTTTTTTAAGTTTACGAACAATTTTCGAAACATAAACATTTTTTTTAAATTGAAAAACAAAAAAGAAACAGAAAAGGAAAAGTAAAAGAGAAAATAAAGTAGAAAATAAACAGAAAAACGTAAAAAAGAAAGCCAAAAACCAAAAAAGGAAAAAACCGGTTCAGGGAACCTTCTAGAAGCTTCGCAAAACCAGAAAAAAAATGGCTGGGAAACTCTAGAAGATTCCCAAAACCGGAAACGCGGACACTGTAAATGGGCTGGCCCATTTCACGGTTCGATTTATGCGAAGCCTCGACAGCTTGACGTAGAGAGCGTCAAATAGGATATTCCGTTTGACACAGCGAGCATTTTCCGCTGGTTCCTATTCAGGGCCCGTTACAGGTATTCCTGCTAACGGGCGCATACCCCCCTTGCCACGTTGGGCTGGCCCAGTTTTAGTTTTTTTTCTTTTCTAAACTCCAAAAAAGTGTGCAAGAGCTGGGTATCGAACCGTCGACCACGAAGTTCATAGTATGGCAAGACAACCACTGGACCACATAACCATGTTTGATTGCATACATGGTGTTTCGTCTTATCTTCTTGATATTCTTCTTTTCCTTTTTTGCTTTCCCTTTCTTTCTTTCTTTTTCAAATTCGTGAAACTTGTTTTCTTCATGATGATTTTTTTCTGCAAAATTGATGAACTTTTTTCTCGGATTCAATGAACTTTTTGACAAATTCCATGAACTTTTTTTTTCAAATTTGATCAACTTTTTTCTAAATCGATGAACTTTTTTCAGATTCGATGAACCTACTTCAAATTCAATGAACTTATTTTCAAATTGTCGAACTTTTTTCAAATTCTATGAACTTTTTTCGAAATTCAATGAACTTATTTTAAAATCGATGAACTTTTTCCCAAATTTAATGAACTTTTTTTCAAGTTCACGAACTTTTTCAAATTCGAAGAACTTTTTCTAAGAACAAGAGTACATACTGTAGCAAACCGATTTTTCTAAGAAACACACTCTATACTGTAGCAGTTTTTAGAATGAAAAAAAAAATGGTCGAGCGGGATTCAGCGATGGAGCGAGCGGCGGCTTCCAGCGATCGAGGGAGCGAGCGTGCGCTACTGGGCCAGGCCCATGCTAAGCGGGCGCTGAAGGCGCCAAGGAGGAGCTCTCGCATTTTTCGGCGCAGAGGGGTTTGGCATGATAGAGGCCTCGGCCGTTGGATTTACCCACCGGTCTGGCCCTATCCAGCCTATTTAATATTGGGTCCAAAACCGTCTGGCCCATGGTCTAGTAGTATCTCCAATTCCAATGTATAAATGCAGTGAGAAACAGCGTGACCTAGCCTTCCGAATAATCTCACTGCGCCTCCGCCGCCTTTCTTGGCACTCTTCGCTTATTCGCCGTCTCGAAAATAGCAGATCTAATCTCCCGCTTGTGCTTGCCGCTTCCTCACCCTCACCAGGCGCATCCGACTAGATCCTCCGCTGGTAAAGCAGCGTAAGGTATTGTTCAGCGAAAGCCTCCGTCCTTGTTGGTTTGTAGAATTTGTGCGATTCAGATCATTGACGGCTCACAACTGTATAGGGATAATTAGGAATTGGAGGCACGCAGGCGATTGCTGCAGGTTTTTTCTTTAATCTTAAATTGTACAGTATTGGATATCTCAGTCTCAATAATTGATACTCATTTGTTTTAGTCAGACTAGTCGGAGAGATTCGATCAGTTGGACTTTGGAGAGGATGAATACTCGGTTTGTGAATTTGATAGTGCAGGACTTGAGCCGTCGCATGTATTCGCTGCATCGCCTGGATCCCATAAAGTACCTCTTCTATCCGTCAACAGAAGCACGAAAAGCAGCACTAGCAAAAACGGAGAAAAACAAACCACCTATGCTAGAGCGCTTGTCGGTTCTGCCTAAGCCGGAAATCAATTTTCATCCCATGTCTAGTTTAACACATAGTAGTATGAACAGGGATTCGTTCTCTCTACTTGGAAAAGACAGTATTGTTTTCAGTGACTCCTTTAGTAAGACGATACTCTACAACATTGACCTGGGAACTGTTGCAAGCATCCCTCGTATCAATTCATGCATGGTTCCTTTTGGCATGAGCCTCCCCATGATCCAAGACAATCTTGTTGACCGGACAGAAGATCAATCTCTCTATGTTATGGACCTGTCACGTGACGCCAACATCAGCAGCTGCTTCGAGGTCCTTAGATGCGACAATGGTTGGGGCTGGCATACTTTGCCGGCGCCGCCATTCCTCACTCACAATCCTTCCTTCCAAAGAACCATCAACAGGTGTTGCTACATGGTGGTCGACAGCTCCACCATCTGCATATCATCTATGGATCAGGTCATAGGCACGTACACCTTCGACACAGTGAGTCGTGTATGGAGACAGGTTGGCAAATGGGTACTACCCTTCTATGGCAAAGCTGAGCATGTCCCTGAGCTCAAACTCTGGTTTGGCCTCTCAGAATGCAATGGCTCTCCCAGGTTATGCGCCCTGGACCTCTCTGCCATGGACGCTGAGCAGCCACCAACACTGCAGCATACTTGGGATTATCTTGATCTGTTTGAGGATAAGAAGACGGTGATATCTGAAAACCATCTGGTTAACTTGGGCTCTGGCATGTTTTGCATTGCCACGCTCCTTAGGACTATTCTGCACACATTTAGCCCAGACTCCCCATGCTCTTCAGGTGAGGAAATTATGATGGATATGATGGATGGGGAGTTTATTTTCTTAACTGGTGTGGAAGTAGAGAGATGCTGCAACGAAGGTCAGGCTCCTTTCAAGATGATCAAGCACAAGTCTATATATTATGACTTGAAACACTGTACCATAAAGTCCGTGCTCTAAGCAAGTTTTTGGGTCACATGGATGCTGCTCCTTGGCACGCTTCTCTCACATTCACTCTCTTGCCATGGCAAGTCCTTGGAATAACTCCGATGGACCTTAGTATTGTAGCGTGCTATAGATCATTTTGTGGTCTTATTATTTTATTGGTTACTGCTTCAAAGGCTTGCCTAATTTATCTGTACGCTTTGTTTGTTTAAGGAAATGTATGAGACGCTCAGTGATTTTCATTTTTGCTTTTATTTTCTATCAGTACAGTTAACTACTTCCTCCGTCCCACAATATAAGATGTTTGCAATTGCAACGAGTTTCCGATGTCTTCCAGAATTATTTGTTTTAAGTGATAATCTTTTTTTACAAAGTTGAATGCAAGTGACCATCTTACTTGTATAAAAAATTAATTCAAAGATATTCATATTATGAGTTCACCCCAATTAAGAAAACTAGCCAGCATCTGTGCACTGCACGAGCTTGTTGGTGTAACCGTTTTTTGTAGAGTAAAGCTAATGAATGTTACAAATACATGAGAAATTTACACTAGTTTGGTGAAGATTATTTTTCTTACTAAACTTGCAATTGATTTTCCTGTGTTTGTACTTCAGACAGCTTGTGTTCGTACATGATTGAACTGTTCCTTACTCTGAAAGGCACACATGATTAGTTAACTATTTTAACTCT
>NC_041381.1:355713173-355766061 GCF_002162155.2 Triticum dicoccoides | reverse complement strand
ATGTGGGGGGTGGTATTGCCTTTGGCAGGAACTAGTAAACACGTATGATCATAGAAAGAAATTACCATGGTCATCCTAGTTAGGACACAATTATTTCAAATCTTAATTTGAACTAAATAATTATACAACAAAATGTGAGGCAAGTATAGACACTCGAGCATATGAGACGGCTCACACGACTTTGCAGGACAAAATCTACTTTCTCCTTCCCAAATTACTTGTTGCTCAAATAGATGTATCTAGCATTAAAGGGGCATGAGATAGTCTAGAAAGTCTACTAATGTACCCCAAAAAAATCCGTGTGACTTATTCAAAATGCAGGTGAACATATTTATCATCTTGAGTGCTCCTGTAGGTATCATGTTCTAGCTAGAGAAAAAATAATTAAAACATGCCAATGGTGCAGTGTGCATGTTAGGTATGATCCAAACTTGGGCAATTGTTATTTCAAAAGCTGCACTGGAGGAATTGGGAACAACATAATTCCAGGGTTTTTGATCACTTGGCCAGCAGCGCGGACAAGGTCAGGGAGGAAATTGCATTTGGAGGGCAGCCAGTTACATCTCCTATTTTGTCTCCTGAAGCAACTGTGTATTAGGTTTTTTTTTTGAGACAAAACTGTGTATTAGGTGTTTTGCTTTTGCCCGAGCTCTCTTTGACGGGCTTTTTCCTTGGGCTCACAGTCCTAGTTCGCAGTCTGTAAACCTCTTTCTTTCTATCTAATAAAGTTCGGTGCAGCCCCGAGTAGGCACTGGGTTCCTGAGCTTGGCTGTTTCCCCTCTAGTTAGGGTTTTACCCACCTCTCGGCGGCGGCGGCGATTTTCGTCATCCCCGGTAGAGAACCACCCTCCCGTCCCTCTTCTCCCCGCCAGTCTCGCCGGCGCGCAGATGGCTGGGGCCGAGGGCCATAGGGACACTACCGCTCACAGGAAAGACACCTCGAGCAAGAGATCGATGGATGATACTGCGTCAGGATCGGGCGCGTCTGCTTCCGATCTAGAGGCAATGATGGAAGAACTTGGTTTGAAGGAAGACGATCTTGAGGATGTTGTGATTGAAGATGAGGAACTTCCGACGGAGGCAACTCGTTGTATGGGCATCGCTAGGGTTTATACGGAGAAAACTTATAGCCAGTACTGGTTCTATAGGACTATGAGGGCTGCTTGGGATCTGGCAAAGGAGGTAAAGATCAGGCCGCTCGAGGAGAACTTGTACACCATGCAGTTTGGATGCCTCGGTGATTGGGAACGGGTGATGGAGGACGGCCCGTGGTCATTCAAAGGGAAAGCCGTAGTGCTAGCACATTATGATGGTTTCACTAAGCCGTCATCGATAGAGCTAAACAAGATAGATATTTGGGTTCAGATCCATGACCTCCCGGATGGTTTTTTCCCCAAAGTCAAGGCACTGACCGCTACCGTGGGAGAATTCATCTTTGCAGAGCCAAAATCACAGGATTTTGAAGGAAACTTTGCCAGGGTCCGTGTAAGAATTGATGTCACAAAACCCCTCAAGAACGCAGTCTCGCTTGTGATCAAGAAGAAGGATGGCCTTCAAAGGGTGATATTCAGAGTTAAATACGAACGACTACCAGATTGGTGTGCCGTTTGTGGATATCTCGGGCATCTGTTTAAAGAGTGTGGCGATGGGGTTCACCCACCCAAAGCCTTAGTGTTCAAGGACCTCAAAGCGACCCGTTTAGAGGGCCGAGGAGTGGTCCAGGAGAGGGAAGAGGACAAGAAGATGGCAATCGAGGGAGAGGTGGCCGTGGCAGAGGCCGAGAAGGAAGAGGCCGTGGTCGAGGTTCCAACCAGACAAACCCTTTTGGAGGATATAATGCAGATGAGAGGACCAACAACACGCCTGATGTGGACATGGGCGATGCAGAGAACAACAGGAAAAGAGGGGTTACAGCTAGTGACACCAAATCAGCTTTGGTATCGGCGACTGAAGGTGGCGCTAGCAATCTTCTGCTGCTACCTCCACCAGAGATCCCGGCAAGCCCTTCTTCAGTACAAGAGCCGAAGAGAACCAAGCAAAACACAACCGAGAAGAACAGCGGGAAGAATGCAGTGGTGACCAAAAACCTTGATGCGCGTTTGGCGGGCTCCCTAGGGGGGTCGCGCCTAGCGCAATGAGTCTCCTGTGTTGGAACTGTCGTGGGATTGGCAAGCCCGCGACAGTGAAAGAGCTTCGTGAACTCACGAAGCAGTTTGCCCCCTCTGTACTATGCATTCTTGAAACTCAAATAGAGGGAAGTAGAGTTGAAAATTTAGTTGGTTCTTTAGGCTTTAATAAGAGTTTTGTTGTAAGCAGTTCGGGAAGAAGTGGTGGTCTAGGCATATTTTGGAACGAAGAAATAAAGCTTGAGGTTGTTGGTTATTCACAGTATCATATTGATGTTATCATTAAAGAGCTCCTCGATATTGAAACAAGGGTTACCTTCATATATGGAGAAGCACAAGTGAATGAGAGATACAAGACCTGGGACACAATCAGGGGAATCGCTGGCTCAAGCAACACACCCTGGCTAGTCCTAGGTGATTTCAATGAGGTGCTCCATGCACATGAACATGATGGTGTCGGCCACAGAAGCCAGGCACAGATAGATGCGTTCAGGGATGCTTTGGATACATGTGGACTATCAGATATATGGTATACTGGCATTGATTGGACGTTTGAGCGGAAGGTTGCTGGAGGAACGTACACTAAGGCCAGACTGGATAGAGGCGTTGCAAATCCCGCATGGACCGTCGCCTTTCCCACAGATAGGCTGGAACACAAATCTGTGGCAACGAGCGATCGCATCCCCCTCTACGTGCAGTACGTGCACGAAAATGCATGCAAGCGGTCCCCGCGATCCTTTAAATATGAGTTGGCATGGGAATGGGACTCTGGTCTCCAGTCGCTGGTACAAGCTGCGAGTGCGCCGGGAGATTCGGTCAGCTCGTTAAATGACAAGCTTACGACGCTGTCTTCAGACCTATCGGGCTGGGACCGGACGCACTTTGGCAATGTTCGACGCGAAATCCAACAGCTCCAGCGACAAATACAGGAGCTACGGGAGATCCCAGGCAGATCTGCTCCAACACATGTGGAATTAAAAATAGTTGACCGCTTGATTGAGTTTTTTCACAGAGAGGAAATTCTCTGGAGGCAACGCGATCGATTGGAATGGCTAATGCATGGAGATAAAAACACATATTTTTTTCACCTATGGGCTAGTAGGCGGAGGAGGAAAAATTAGATAAAATCGCTTCAAAGAGAGGATGGCCAGCTAACAGAAAATGTGCCAGAGATGGAAAGCTTGACAACATCCTTCTATCAGCAGTTGTACACGTCAGAGGGTGTTCATGACTTGGCGCAGGTCCTGGACACGGTGCCGACCAAAGTCACGCAAGGTATGAATGATATGTTAAATGCCCCGTACAGCAAAAAAGAAGTGAAAACCGCCCTCTTTCAAATGTTCCCCACAAAGGCACCGGGGCCCGATGGCTTCCCCGCTCATTTTTTCCAGCATCATTGGGATACATGCGGGGAGAATGTAACCAAGGCGGTTCTTAGAATTGTGGAAGACACCGAGTCGGCAGCATGCATCAATGAGACTGTTTTAGTCCTCATACCCAAGGTGAAAAATCCTATACACTTGTCCCAATTCCGTCCAATCAACTTGTGCAATGTATTATACAAAATTGCTTCGAAGGTGATTTCTAACAGGTTGAAAATAGTCTTGCCTAACATCATATCAGAGGAACAGTCTGCCTTTGTGCCAGGGAGAATGATTACAGATAATATCATTACAGCCTATGAGTGTTTGCACTTTATGAAACGAAACAAAGCTAAGAAGCACAAGTCTTGCGCACTCAAGCTTGACATGACGAAAGCCTATGACAGAGTAGAATGGTCTTATCTAAAGGCAATTATGATCAAGTTGGGCTTCAATGAACGGTGGGTGGATATAGTGATGAGTCTTGTAACCACGGTCAAATTTTCAGTGTTGTTCAATGGGAAACAACAACAACAATTTGAACCTTCACGAGGAATCAGACAAGGGGATCCAATATCTCCATACTTGTTCTTGATATCAGCAGAGGGCCTTTCGTGCCTCCTAAAATCAAAAAGTGAGTCATCCAACTTGAGTGGTCTAAAGGTGGCACCTACGGCGCCCCCGGTGAACCAACTCTTATTCGTAGATGATAGCCTGCTGTTCTTCAAGGCAAATAGTGTGGGGGCTAATGAGGTGTATCATGTCCTGAATACTTATTGTCAGGCAACGGGACAACGTATCAACTATGCCAAATCATCTATCTATTTCAGTAAAGGAGTGCCAGACTCGGTCAAACAGGAGATAAAAGATACTCTCAATGTTCCCAATGAGACTCTCAATGAGAAATATTTGGGAATGCCGTCCGATATTGGGAGCTCTAAGAATGGTGCTTTCAAGTACCTGAAAGACCGACTCTGGAGCAAGGTGCAAGGATGGATAGAGCGTACAATGTCCACAGCAGGAAAGGAGGTGCTTGTCAAGTCCGTAGCACAAGCGGTCCCGGTGTTCTCAATGTCATGTTTCAAGCTTCCGAGGGGATTATGTGAACATCTAAATATGCTAATTAGAAATTTCTGGTGGGGAAGCAAAGAGGGTAAACGCAAGCCTCACTGGGTATCCTGGAAGACCATGACCCAACCCAAAGGTATGGGTGGTCTAGGGTTTAAGGATTTTGAGCTTTTTAATTTAGCCATGCTAGCCCGACAAGCATGGCGTCCGCTACAGTACCTAGACACGTTATGTGCACGAGTGCTTAAGAGCATCTACTACCCCTCAGCTGACATTCTGGAAGCAGAGTTAGGGGGGCACCCAAGCCAAGTTTGGCGAGCGATGATAGAGGGACGGGATACCTTAAAGCAAGGATTGGTCAAGAGGATTGGCAATGGTGCAACCACGCATATTTGGGGATAGAACTGGCTGCCTAGGGAGGAGTTCCCTCGGCCTCTGGGCTGCCGCATACAGCACCCACCCATGATGGTGTCCGATCTCATAGTTGGTGCCACGGCCTCATGGGATAGAGAACTTGTTCAGGCAGTTTTTCTGCATATGGATGCAGAAATCATACTAGGCATTCCTCTCTGCACACGCAACTTACCGGATTTTTGGTCTTGGCAACATGAAAAGCATGGATCTTTTACAGTAAAATCAGCGTATAGAATGCTTGTGTCGACAAGACAGAGAAGAGAGGCTTGGCTAGAAGGAGAAGCCGGCCCATAAAATGCCAGCACAGAAGAGGGGGCTTGGAAATCTCTTCGGAAAACTACTGTCCCTGGTAAGATCCGCATGTTCCTTTGGAGATTATCAAAACAATCTCTACCAACGAACTATGTACGTGCACATTGTCATATGGCTGACTCAAGCACATGCGGACTTTGCGGAGTTCCAGATTCATGGCGTAACTCTCTCTTGGAGTGTACATCCTCTCGCAGCATTTGGGCGCTAGCGGATGAGGAGATCACACATAAAATCACGTCAAATATGGAACCAGGAGCTAAAAACTGGTTGTTCGTTGTGATGAGTATGTTGTCGCATGATCAGTTTACCATCACGGCAGTAACCCTTTGGTCCATCTGGCATGCCCTAAGAAAAGCTATCCACGAAGAAATTTTCCAGAGCCCTCAAGCGACCCACTGTTTCATCGACAGATACCTACAGGACCTTGCCATCGTCAGCAATACAGAGCAGAACCAGAACAGGTACGCCGCGGCTCCAATGCCGGGCCACACAAGACCTAAGAAGCCACCTGCGGGTCATCACAAAATCCATGTAGATGCGGGTGTACGGGCCAGAAGAGGGGGCTCTGCTGTGGCTGTTTGCAGAGATGAAGGTGGAAATTTTATTGGAAGCTCGACTCTCGTGGTTGAAGGAATCTATGACCCCCCTACTCTGGAAGCAATTGCATGTCAGTAAGCCCTGTCTCTGATGGAGGATCTGGGCATCCATCAGTTCACGGTGGCCTCGGACTACCGTCAGGTCATGCTAGATATCAACAGAAGGTCAAGAGGTGTGTATGGCGCTGTCATTAGCGAGATCAATATCAAAGCCGCTATGTTATCTTATAATTTTTCTTTTGAAAACCGTGCTGCTAATTATGAAGCACATCGTTTAGCAAAGTTCGCTCTTTCTAGAGGTTCGGGTCGCCATGTCTGGTTTGGTGTTCCCCACGACCAAATTTGTATCCCACTACATGTGGAGTTTGATGAATAAAGCAGTTTTCATCCCTCAAAAAAAATCTAATAAAGTTCGGCCAAGGATCCTTCGAATTGTTATTTTTAAGCAAATCATGTACGCTCAATGCACACCTGAATTAATGTGCAAAGATTTACCATCAAATCCTGTTGGACAGAATGCACGCACCATAATACAATTCACGCAAGCATCAACGCCAACACAAACCTTTCTCTTGTTCTCTAATCCCATTTTTATATACCTCGATGTCACGACACCTTCATCTACATCTTCACCTCCCGACAATAGTCAACATGAGTTTATTCAGTGACCATGAGCCGATGCATTTTTACAAAAAAACATAGAAGCAAGTTTAATGGAATTGTATATTTGTATATACAACATGCGCAAGTTGATTGAACACTGTTAAGAAAAAACCTGCTGTGAACTACAGATTGTTCAGACACAAGAGCAGTACATCTAGTCTTCACCTTCGATGGCAACACACCTTTGAGAATCTGATTACGTAGAACAGAGTATACAGAATAGAAAAATGATCACAATTATCTCTCATGCAATGTAACTACGGTATCTAATTTCAAAAACTAATGACCAGTCCAAAAAGACATACAAATTATTAGAAAGTCATCACCAATCAAATAGAAGGGAGAAATAAATTGTTCATGCAGCAGACCCTCATTGGAGAAAAGAAAATACAACACACTGGGAGATGATTATGCTGAAAAGAAAACATACCTGAGAGGAAGAGTATCACTTACCATGCAAAAGCTGCTCTTATTGGCAATGAATATGGTTCTAGGTCCAAAACAGATGTGTAGTCTCCACTTTGTTTGTAGGAAAAGTTTCGGCTTATTAAATTTACAGTACTAAAAAGACAATCACATCAGGCAGCATCCATAGAGTACAGGTTTCTGGAAGAATGTAGGCCAATTTTATAAAAAGAGCAATAGTATCAGCGGAAAACTACACTGCTATTTTCTTACTCTCTTTTATGTAGTGTTTAAAATTCATTTGAAGAAAGCACACCAACAAGACTTCACTGGATCAACTAGTAAGAAACCCTTACAATCCTTGTAGCATGAAGAACAATATTCTTAACATAAATAGGGAATGATATGATATATTGCTCTGGGTTTGTCAATAGAAGAAACAATATAGAGCAGTAAATGTTAACTAAACAATATAGAGCAGGAAATGTTAACTATCTCAAGTACGCATGTCGGTAGCAAACATTGATATGAAATAGATGTCTACTGTCCAACAATTGGTATCTTATAAACTGGTCCAAAAAATTTATAGAACGAAGAAGCAAGAAGCGTCCGGCTTTAAATTAATATAAAGCCCACACACCCGGCATCGTCCATAGAGTACAGGTCACATATTACAAACCCAACATCCAAGAGATAGACTGGTCCAAGTACTCCATGTCGCACTGCATTTCGTTTTTATTTTCTCTCGTTGCAACAACAAATCAGAAGAAATTTTATTGAGCGGCCAGTCACAAGGTGTAAGCTTAAGCTAAAAAAAACAAAACAGAGGAGGGAGAATTACTTCAATATTTACACTTCATAATGCCACTAATATCACCCTCATACTCAAATTGGTACAACAGCAACATAAAACTAACTATTGTCATGTTATATTTTTTTGAGAAGAGAATCAAAATATCCAAGATATGATGCTTATACAAGTTTTAGTTTTTTTAAATGCTTGTACAAGTATGCAGACTGAAAATATTTGGACTACCTACATAGCAAAAATTGTGGGATTTCACATCAACTCATAATATATCACTAGTGCAGAACCGGGCTTTAGCACTTCATTAGGCCCTTTAGTGCTGGTTCTGTAACCGACACTAAAGGGTGGGGACTAAAGGTCCCCCCCTTTAGTACCGGTTCAACACGAACCGCCACTAAAGGTCCACCACGTGGCACGAGCCAGTGCGGGGGGCTAGGAGACCTTTAGTACGGGTTGGTAACACCAACCGGTACTAAAAGCTTTGGGGTTTTTTGGTATTATGATTTATTTTTCCTTTAATATTGTGTTTTCCATTTATTTTTTTATTTGCTGGTATTTTACGATACTACATATTGTACACGTTATGCATATATATAAATAGAATTTCTCGTAAAACTGATTATATATATATATATATCATCGAATGTCTCGCACCACCATTCACACATACACATGTATACATACAATTTGGTATATAAAATTTCTCCTACAATTTGCAGATCATTACATGGAGGCATTACTACGGTAGCTAGTAATGAAATTCTCCTTTGGGATCTATGACCTGGTCGAGCAGAAATCCTATTATTTCCTCTTGAAGTGCTCGTACGCGAGCCTCCGGTAGTAGCTGATCCCGCATCTCCTTCATTTTTAAAGAAGAGATCAAAATATACATGTATTATTAGTTGTGTGTATATATATTAGATAATGATGTAAAAATTGTGAATAGTGTTCTGGCAAACGTACCCAGAGGTCTCTATCGGTTCTGGTCCTTTCGATAGTCATCATGCGAATGTTCTCGCAAACGTAGAATGCACATAAATCAGTCCCCGACGCCTGCTTCAGGGCCTTTACGAGAATAGAATTCAATCAGATAATAATTAGTCAAGCATGATAATTAATGGTATTGAAACTAGAATTAAAGATATGGTAGCTACCTGGTACTAGCTACTTAATTGATTACCTTGGCCATTTCAGATCTTTTTTCCATGCGCCATCAACCTGTTTGATGAACTTTTGCCAAGGCCCGCCCACCTTAAATAAAATGAATAAATGAGTTATTAATTAATTAGTTGATATCGGGAAATTAACTAAAGAGGCCGACATATAGTTCGATAATGATTGAAATTACCTGTTGACCATCTCCTTCATGATTTCGTAGTCACTAGCTTTTTTAAGTAGTGAGTCCAGTACTTGAATTTTTTCCTCGTCAACTTCAATGATTAACAAGATCCAGTGGTAACTGCATGCGCACACGTTTGCATGTATAATTAAGCGGGCATGTGCATAACTCATCAACTACCCTAAACCATATACACTTATCAACATCTAGCTAGTAAGAAAAAACGAAATTTATAGTAGAAGACAGTGTGACTCACCCGAAGTTGTAAGGAAGTAGTATTTCTGGACAGGCGCTTCAAGAACTCTAGCAAGCTTTTCTCTGTGTATGGTCAATCATATTCTTGTGGCCATGTCTTTTCATTAATGCAATTTGGGTCAATGAACGCAACGCCATAGCGTCCAACTTTTTTCATTTCAAACATCTTCATTCTGCATAATACCACAGAAGAGAATATAGTGAGGATAATTACTGATAATGAATAGAATGAGCACTACAGCTAGCTAGAGAATTAAATTAATTACAGAAAGAAACCACTTACAGACAATATCAACAGACGATAGATTTGTCAAGTGCGTCTTGATTGAATAACTGAAACATTTCTTGACACTCAACCCAGAGATCTTTTTCATGGTAGTAATAGCCTTAGGTACTTTCACCATGAGGGACTCTCGATCGGTAGTCTTGACTTCTTTCATGTACCATTAATGCAATTGATACAGTCTCGTTGATAGAAGCTTGACCTCCTCAGGCTTCACCATAGGCTGGCCGCAGGCATATTTCCGTTTCATGTCCTCCTCTCTAATCGTATCCATGGGATCGACTCTAGGAGTTGATAAACAGTGACACCAACCTCTTCAGCCATCCTTCTATGAGCGTTAGTTATTACTAGCTGATCGGCGCCAATACTCGCATGTGTTGGTACAATGAGCGGGGGGATCGACTGCACCGCCTGTTCTCCCAGCTAGGGAACAATTTTCCCGCTTTTTTGGCAGCTGCTTGGCTGGAGCTCGAGCTCGGCTCATTATTTCGTGCTTGATATCCCTTCCTGGTTTGGTGCTCATAGTCTGAGTCCCTAGGCTTGGGAGCTGGCGCTCGAGCCATATGAATGAAGTGGTCAATGACATGCTCAGGCACTTTCTCCTTTGGCGGCGGTGGCGGTTTTGGTCCAAAATGGGCCCTCACTTGGGCTTGGCATTCGGCTTCATTTTCCTACGGAGTCATGTCGTAAGGCCTCTTCGGAAGAGGTGCGAGGCTTGGACCAAATTGAAAGTGTTGCCTCCTGTACCTTTACTTGTACCGCTAGCCACCATAGCTGCGGCGACTCTCTTTTGATGTTTCTTAGGCGGCGGAGACGGCTAACGTGCCTGACTTGGAGGAGGAGGAGTGGGCTGACGCATTGCCGGACTTGGAGGAGGAGGAGTAGGCTGACGCGGTGCCGGACTTGGAGGAGGAGGAGTGGCCTAACGCGCTGGCGGACTTGAAGGAGCGGGACTCTATTGAGGCGGTGGCTGATGACTTGGAGGAGCGGGAGTCTGCTAACGCGGTGGCAGACTTGGAGGAGGAGTCGGCTAATGCAGCGTCGGTGGCCTTGGAAAGATGATGCAATCCTTTATCCATAGGATGATACGATGTATGGACTCTCCCAGTGTGTGCTCGTTGTCACCTCCAGGAATGTCAAGCCCTATCCCCGAATATTGTGCCACCACTTCATCAACCACGACATGAGCATAGCCAGCTGGAATCGGGTTGCAATGGAAGGTTGCTTCAAGGGGATTTGTATAAGCAACGGCGTCCGCCACCTTCATGGATATGTTCTTCATTTCGAAGCGTAGCTCACAATTAGTGTTATCCATGATGTCATCCACAGGGTATCTATCCAGCAGTGCCTCACCCGGGGCGGTACCCACGCTGCTTCTTGGCATGGATGGGACAGTGCTATCCACTTCTGGATCTGCTAGCTGCTGCCGCTGCTGAGACCCCCTTTCTTGGCTAAGTGAGTCGATCTGCTGCTGCTGCCGCTGGAATTGGAGTGCCAACTCCACGTGCGCTGATTCTAGGCCTTGAAGGCATTCTGCTTCCTGCTTCCTCTGCTCCTCCTTCAGCTTCCTCTTCTTCTCCTCCTCCATCATATTTCTCGCACGGCTTCTGTAGTCGGCGTTCCAATCCGCAAACCCCTCATACCACGGAACAACGCCTTTGCCTCGTGTTCTTCCAGGGTGTTCATGTCACACCCTTATTTTCATGCCACTACACTTAAGCTAACAATCATGATAAAATGTGGTTTGACAAAAACTTTTGAGTGTTTTGGACCTTGCATTGATTGGTTTTTTTGTGTTGTTTGCAAGTGCTCTAAAAATAAAATAAATCCTCCAACTCTTATACTCCTTCTCCTTGATCCAAAAACCTTTCCCAATGATCATGCCATGTGTATAGGACATAAAAATAATTTCTTGCAAAAATAATTTGGCCAAATAGTATTTTCAAAAATTAGTTTTTCAAAAACCCCTGAATTGAGGTTTGCACTGCAAGTACTTAATTAAGGGTAGTAAAAATCTTTCCAAAAATATATTTGACTCCTATTAGATATAGGATACCCAGAAACCACAAAAATATAATTTTAAAAGTTATTTTCCTATTTTATTTAAAAGCTTTTTCTTAAGGCCAGAAATGGTCTTTAATAGGGAAAAAATATTTTATTGTTTTAAAAATATTTGACAAAAATCAGGAAAACTCAGTGGACTTATATTGTCCATATATAAGAGTTTCAACACATGGTCATGTTCAAAATATTGGTCAAATCCCTCAAAAACCCTTTCTGGATATTTTGAAGTTTGAGCAACTTTACATTGCCAAACATGTCCAAATGTTCTCAAACCTTGTGAACATTCTCAAATGGTCTAGTAATTCATCTAGACCAAATGGCACAAGTTGGAGAACAAGTTAACTTGATCAAAGTGCCCCAAAACCCTTCCTGTCCAAAACCAAATTTGAACAACTTTGTACTACCAACTTTCTCTCCTTGACCCCAACTTTTGTGAGCATGTTCACATGACCAAATGAGGCCACTAAACCAAGTGGTGCATCAAGGGGAATTGATTTGCTCAACTAGATCTACACAAGTTCATTTCTGCTAATTTCCAGGGTTTACAAAAGTTGCATTGGCAACTTTGCCCAAATAAGCTCCAAATTGGTGGAAGGCCCTAGTTATATGTGCCATTTCACCCTATGGAGACTCATGGCAATTGGAAATCATATGCCTGTCCAAACCAACAACAAACACCTTCTGCCACCTTACCAAAATTCCATTTTTGACCACTTCCACTAATCCCCATGACCCTATCTTTTTACCACAGCCCCTCCTAGTTCCCTTCTACCTCCAGTAAAAAGCTCCAACCCTGGTTCAATAATTCAGGAGGGTAAAACCCTGGTTTACCCCTCCCTTTTCACCATGGCAGCACCTCTTCCCCCTTCTTCCTTATGGACTTGCCTTAACTATTAAGCTTTATGGAGCATATCAGAAACTCCCAGGAGCTAGTGGACAGGCTTGGCCACGCGCAGGAAGCCATTTGCATGCCATGGCATGCAATGGCCACGCTCTGGAGCGCGCTACAGTGCACTAGGGCACTGTAGCCGCCCTCTGCCCGATGCTCCCGTCGACCTTGGGCGCCATGAGTGTGCCCCCGAGGCCGTCTCAGGGTGCGTGACACGCTACGCGGTCGGCCCCCTCCTCCTTCTCTCTCCTTTGAGCCCGTCATCGCGTGCCCGAGCACTGCCCGACTCGGCCACTCCCTGGCCACGCGGCTGGCCCGCCTCTGACCTCGACCAGCTCCCCCTCTCACCTCCCTCGCTCCTGGACGAACTCCACGAGCGCCACTGACCCAGCCTGGCCCCTCCCAACGGTCCCCAGGACCGATTCCGTGGGCACCCACGAGCGCGGCTCGCGGTGCACCATGGCTTTGCCATATAGAGCCTCGTCGAGCCCCTCTTTGGACGCCCGTCGCTCTCTCTTGCTCCCATACACCTCCCAGACCGATCACACCTCCTCCCGTGCCTTCTCCCTCCTCCTCTGCCGCCATTGCCGCCTCGGACCCCCGCTCAAATTCGAGCCGCCCCGGCCTCCCTTCCTCCTCTGAACCGGTCCGTGGCATCCCCCAAGCCTCCACGGAGCTCCCCGACGCTTCATCTCTCTTCTCGACGGTCGTAGCATCGACCTCGTCCTCGCTAGGACTCCAGACGCCGTGCCCAATGTCTCTCCCCTTCTCGAGCTCCTTAGCAGGCGTAGAGCACATGGGCGGGTGCGTCTCGCCGCGCTGAACACTCCGGTGTGAAGAACGTCGCCGGGGACCGCCTGGGTCACCGGCACGATCGACGACCGATCCCCTCTGCCTCCGCTTTGGTCGCAGGCGGGAGGAGGAAGACGACCACCCCACCAGCTGGCAGGGGCCCCACTTGCCAGCGGAAAACCGCCCGGGCCCGCGCGGTTTAAGTGGAGACGGCTCTGGCCTTAACCACCTCCCCCCGAGCGAAGACGTATTCCGTGAGGCCGCCTTCGATGTGGCCTCCCAGCGGGCGCGCGCGAGAGGCTGGGCCAGGCCTAGTGCGCTGCCCCGCTAAGTCTCGCCCAGTGCACGCTGCTGCCTCCCTAGATCCAGCCCATTTAGGTAAATTCCTTTTCTTTTTCTTTTTCTGTGGACTGGTAAAATCCATAGAATATTCAAATTAACTCCAAATTTAATGATTCAAATTTCCAGTAACTCCATAAATCATGATCTACCAGTTGGTGCAACATGCACATTTTTCCAGAGACTTTTTCTTCACAAACATTTATCAAATCTTGTTTTTCCATTTCTGTACTGAACTTTAGAAAATCACAGAGAGCCCATTTTTGATCCAAATTCCATGGTTCAAACTCCTAGATGTCTATAAGTTCAAAACTTAGTTTTTGAACATTTTTACTAATACTTTCTGTATCACCTCAAATAATGGTCTATTTCTTCATGTATAGCCAACTTTGCAAAATCATAGGATATTCATTTGAACTCCAAATCTAGAGAAACCAACTCCTAGGTGTTTCTAAAATCATGCTTTGTCAAATGGGTGCCTCTGCTCATTTTTGAAAATTATGTTTCTGTACACTTCTTGCAAATCCATTAATCCCTTGACTCCATCATATTGAAATGTTCAGAGATGTCCATTGATCAAATCCCAATGAAACCACTTTGGTCATCCCTCATATGACCAGAGGTATCCTAGAAAAGTCCAACTCACATTTTAGAGCACTTTTATTTTTGCCTTGTTGTGTTGCTTATTGTGATTGTTTCCGACGTTAGTTGACGAAGTAGACAGAGTACTTGGAGAAGGACCAGAAGACTTGAAGACTTTGAGGAACCAGGCAAGCAGCCCTTTGACCATGTCTATGAAACCCTTTTTATGCATGTCATAAAGCACCATATTGTTGTTACAACGGAATCATGATGAGGTGGTATCCACTTTGATGGTTTGCCACCGTACTTCCTCGTTGATACTTGCATTGTGCATGACTCTACCTTCTTATGAGGGTTATGCCGGTGGGAGTAGATAGGATGCTAAAGTAGAAGCTACGCAGAAAGGGATGGGTATATGCATGGTGAAGGAGACAAAGTATTTTCAGAGGACTTTTCGAAAACCCCATCGGGTGCCACTTATGCCCGAGGGAGATGATGAGATGGGTAACCACTTGATGATGAAGTGGTGTACCGAGGAAAGTGTGTGTTGTTTTCAAAAACGGATTAGATTTAAGATGTGTCGACTGTCCCAACCTTACACGCGCAACCACTCTACCCTTGTATGGGAAAGGGCATTATTGATTACCTAGGCCGGTACTAGCTTGGAGCCCGCATTACCAGTGACGGGGGAGAGTTGGTGCTCTCTCTCGGGACGGGGTCGTGCCAGGTAGGGCGGCCATGACTGTTTTCACAGGGCACCGGACACACCGTTGGTACCCCGTGCTTGTGGTATGTGATGAATATGGGAGCGAGGCTCCACAACTTTATGATGTGAAATGTTAGGCACGGGGGTTACTACCAATCGAGTGGACTCCATGTTAGTGTCGTCTAGGGAAAGATAGTGATCGGGTGCTTACCCCGAGTACTTGAGGTATCGAGGGTCGTGGATGACACGGAAGTTCCCCGGATCTTGTGGGTACAGTGTGCAACCTCTGCAGAGTGTAAAACTATTCGAATAGCCATGTCCATGGTCAAGGACAGTTGGTCGGTGTTGCTTAAACTATGTCCAGAGTTTTACAACCGTGTGTGTGAGTTGATAAAACTACTTGGGTCAAGTCAAAGGACTTGACATGATTGAGTTGGGTTGGTGCCCACTCTATTTATGTTGATATCTGTAACCCGTCCTCATGGTTACTTGAATTCTCCTAATGCATGTATTACAAGTTGTTGAACATGTCATTGCACTCAAAACTAGCTTTCTGCAAAAATTTACCTATATCATGCATTGTTGTATCTTGAACCAAAACATGGGTTGCTTGCGAGTACATTCAAAGTACTCATTGGCTTGCCACTGGTTATTTTATTGGCCAGACATGAAAGAACAGGATGTGATGAAGAACACTTCGGTGACGAACATGCGAGCTAGGACGCTTCCCAGTCAGAATGCCTGTAGGGTTAAGGCAGATGACATGGGTCCAAGTTATCGACGAAGATTTCCGCTGCAATGATATACTCAAGACTTGACCATAATGGTCCTACTTGTGTAAAACGGTATGTATGGATGTAAGACTCTTGTTATTCAGCTTCTGTGTGTTTAGTGAGCATTGATCTCTGGGATCACTGTACACGTGCATTCGGTGATCACGACTTATGAGTCGGGGTCCCCACAGTTCGGGATTTCCCATGGCGCGGGTAAGCTCGTCATTCTCTCTGTTGGGCGTGAACACCCCATTCGAGCCTCTTCTATTGCAACAAGTAATTTGAGGTCGGCTCCTTTAAGACTTGCCTTCTCCAAAACCTGGCCTATCTTTGGGTCCAATGTTCCCCCATGCGCATAGAACCAAGTCCTGGACCTGGAGGGCCAACTCAGTGTAACTGGAATGACCCCTGCATCCAGCATCTGTTGCTCAGACTTACCCCACTTAGGCCGGGCCACCGCGTAGCCACCTGGCCCCAACGTATGGAAATGCTGCTTTTTTGCGGCATTGATCTTGTTTATTCTCGACCGTTCCTTAGATAATTACAATTCCTTGAATTTCACGAAAGCGGGCCAGTGATCTCTTTGCTTCTCTAGTGTTCCCGTGCATTCTGGAGTCTTCTTTCCTCCTTGGACGTACTTGGCCCATATAATTTTCTTGTGGTTGTTGAATGCAACCACCGTCTTCCTAAGAGCAGCTTCCTTGATTTTCTGCACATCTGCATCTGTGAAATGATCTGGTAGGGTGAAATGTGACATGAGAGATTCCCAAAGCAAATCTTTTGCTCTTTGGTCGATAAAAGTAAGATCTAGACATTCCTTTGCTAGCTTTTTCCATTCTTGAATGGAGATCGGGATTTGGTCCTTTACAAGAACTCCGCATTGACGAATGAACTTGCCCGCATTCTCTTAGGCTCGCTTGGTTCGCCATTAGGTTTGATGGCATCGATGTTGTACTTTACGCTATCCTTCAACTTTTTGGCCGGGCCTCGCACTGTCCTGCTGCCTGTAGAAGATTTGCTCGATCTGGAGAGCTGAAAGAAGAAAGATCGATTCGTTAATATATATACAAATCATGTAAAACATGTGATGATCACCAGTTGCCTGCTTATATAAATATACCTCGCCGGTCTTTGTTATTTCAAGATCAACATTTTCTTCGTCATCATAATCATAGTTCTGGACTTCATCTATTCGTTCGTCTTCATCAAATATCATACCCTCACTGTAGGGTTTAGATATTACGAGCCGTCATCTTCTTCAAACTCATCTGGGCGAGGGGATGAGCGTATGATGTTGAACAGGGCCTCCTCTCCTTCTCTGCCGGTATTGTCCATAGCTTTTATTTAACTAATCCAGAAGAAATATAAAACAATTTGGTATTAAAATTACAATGCATGCATGCAATTAATAAGGAAAAACTAAATCATAGTACATAATACGTATCATCGAATATAATCCCAAATACATCGTCTCAAATATTATCGAATAATATATATAATCTTGAACACATCATCTTTAATATTATCGAATAATATATATAATCTCGAATACATCATCTTGAATATTATCGAATACATCACTAGCTAGCTAATATAGATTGAATACTATCGAATAATCTAGTTCACTCGCGGTTCCTGAGGCGCGGGCGGTGGACACCCAAAGAGAAGGAACCATCACATAATCATAGCTTGGGTGAGATTATCGGTGTCAAAACCGGCAGATCTCGGGTAGGGGGTACTAAACTATGCATCTAAGGATCAATGGTAACAGGAGGCAGGGGACACGATTTTTACCCAGGTTCGGGCCCTCTTAATGGAGGTAATACCCTACTTCCTGCTTGATTGACTTTGATGAGTACAGGGGTTACAAGAGTTGATCTACCTCGAGATCGTAATGGCTAAACCCTAGATGTCTAGCCTGTATGATTATGATTACCCCTATAGACTAAACCCTCTGATTTATATAGACACCGGAGGGAGCTAGGGTTGTACAAGGTTGGTTTACAGAGGAAGGAAACTACACATCCGGATGCCAATCTTGCCATCCACGCAAAGGAGAGTCCCATCCAGATACGGGAGAAAGCCTTCTGTCTTGTATCTTCACGGCCCATCAGTCCGGCCCATGTCACATAAGCCGGCTCCTCGAGGACCCCGTAATCCAGGACTCACTCAGTAGCCCCTGAACCGGGCTTCAATGACAATGTATCCGGCGTGCAGATTGTCTTCGACATTGCAAGGCGGCCGGGTTCCTTCTCCGAATACTCCAAGGTAGTCTTCCGCATAAGAACTGTATTCGGCCCTGTTTAATAATTACAAACCCATGCTGAAAGGGCAACAATACTTAACACAAAATAAGTTATGTCCACAGGCAACTTTTTTGGCGAGACGTTATGTTCTGGCCTGGTTATTATTCTAAACTGTTTTACAACCCCCGTATCGTACTTCGAGGCACGGCGATCGACACATCTTGTCAAAGCAGAGATTGTGTCCCCTTATCATGGGATTCTCATAAATACGGGTTTGGGTAATCCAACTGTGTCGTTCGCATGACCCCTTGGGAATAGGTGGGTTTTAAGGCTCGTGGGGGGACGCTCTATATTCACTGCCTTTATAAGGGGATAAGAATCCACCTTTTTCACCCCACGCCTTCTTCTTCCTCAGCCCATCCTTGAGCTCCAGTGCCCAAGTTCCCAACTTTTCTCCCCTCCACAACCCTTCCGACCATGGCCGGTTCTCAAGGAAAGTGGATGGCCTCTTCCGTCACGGAGGAGAACATCAAGGAGCTGCGGGAGGCGCGGTATTTAACCGCGGAAATCAAGCACAGGCTTCCCGATTCGGAGCAGGTCATCCCTACTCCGGAGCCCGGCGAGAGGGTGGTGTTCATCCCCCACTTCCTTCGCGGACTCCGATTCGCCCTTCACCCCTTCGTGAGGGGACTCTTGTTCTACTATGGGCTAGATTTTCACGATCTAGCCCCAAATTCGTTCCTCCACATCTCGACGTTCATCGTCGTGTGTGAAGCCTTCCTCCGTGTCCCTCCACACTTCGGCTTATGGCTCAAGATTTTTAGTGTGAAGCCGAAGGTGGTCGACCGGCAACACGCAGAGTGTGGTGGTGCCATGGTGAGCAAGCTCCCCAAAGTCAATTGGCTAAAGGGGGTCTTTGTGGACACCGTCAAGATATGGCAACAGGAATGGTTCTATATCACAGAACCATGTGGCTCCAAGTGGGCAGCCGCTCCAGCCTTTTGATCCGGACCCCCGCTAAGGCTCACATCCTGGACCGACAAGGGTCCAGACCGGGGGTCGGTCCCTAAGGTGCTGCTGTTGCAGAAACGCGTCCAGAGCATGATAGCGAAGGACATTTCCCTTGCCGATGTAATCCAAGTGATGCTGATCCGCCGAGCACTTCCCTGCCAGCGACGGCCCCTCAAGATGTGGGAGTTCAATCCGGAAGGGCCACGAACCCTACAATGGTTCTATGGCGCAACTCATAAGGGGATCTGGAAGCTACTTTTTAAGAAGCAGAAAACGTGGCCAAAGTCATTAGACGACACCGGCCTCGACTGCAACCACTCGGCCTCCAAGGTAAATTCTAAAACCTCTGAACATTAATAGATTCATTGCTCCAAAGGAGAAGTATTTGAGTAGTCCATCCCCCAAATAGGTCTGGATCAAGAAGGCGGAGCAGATCTGGTGTCCGGCTCCGCTCCCCGAAGACCCAGCTAATCCTCTATTAATGAGGATGCTGGTCCCGGCGCCATATCAGGCGCCGGTAAAGAAGGACAACAACAAGAAGAAGAAACAGGAGGGTACTTCGGACGCAATGTCCGGAGAAGTTGATGCCCAGTCCTCTCACGAGGGAGACGAAGATGAGGAGGAGGAGGAGGAGGAGGAGGAGGAAGATCCTCCTCGCAAGGGAAGGAAGAGGGCGGCCTCTAAAGACCTGGAGGCCGAAGCCTCCAAGAGGGACAAAATCACCCTCCCCGATGACTCGGAGTCAGACGCCGAGTCCGTCCTGAAGCATCGTTGCCTGACCGAGCCCCAAGCCGACTCATAAGTAGCCGGGAATTCTTCACACTCACCCAATCTCTATGAACTATGATGATAACTCTAAGTTCCATCTTTTTAGTCCGGCCCATAGTATCCCCCAGCTATCCTCATCCTCGGGGGATCTGCCGCGAGATGATGGAGAGCGAGTTGCCCACCCCGGCTTCTCCGCCACCTAGGGCGGGTGACCCCAAGGTGTCGTCCCATAGGCCCTCCCCGAGCCTCGAAAAGATACGGGGTGGGGGGGGGGGCGACTTAACGGTGCCTGAGGGCAACACCTTGGCTGCCGAAGGGCTGAGGGGTACGGCCCCCACGAAGACTGGTGACGGGGGCCCCGGTCAATCTGACCCCCAGCCGCATACTACTCTGGAGACCAATAAGGCTCTGGAGTCTAATGAGCGACCCCCTGCAGGAGAGAGGGGAGCGGCGACCTCCGCTAATCTGGAGGCACCGAATTCCACGGCAGACGCACTGCAAAGCGCATCTGTTCTGGATGCACTGTATCCTGATGGGTACGGTGACTGAGAAGATTCAGTCCGCCAAGAGCAGGCTGGACGAAGCCTTCACCAGCCTGCTAGCAGGCTTCGAGGTACGCAATGTAATGTTTTTGATCATTCTTATGAGAAATATGCATGTATATAGATAGTAGCCCCTGAGGCTCTGGTCGATTTTTTGAAAGAAAAGCGAGCAGAGGATCGATAATCAGTTGTCAGGTGGTAACATACTATTTTATTTGGATTAAAACAAGCTTCTCTATTATCGGTGACTGCCCAGTCTGCGGAAGTTTCCGAACTCAAACGGAGACTGGAGCGAGCCAATGAGGACCTAGTCCTTGTTAGCAAGCGGCTCGACCACGTGCAATGTATAAAACACATCTTACTTTATGCCTGTTTATGTTAGTGCTCTGTGAAAGTTCAAGAGCTGCAATGTGCGTGTTTGTGCAGATGGTGTTGCCGCAGTTGAGACCCTTAGGGGTGAGCTTGCCCAAGCCAAGGAGAAAGCGAGGGTAAGCAAGGTGGCCGCTGATAAAGTGGCTGCGGATTTAACGGCCGAACAGGCCGCCCGGCTCCGTTTTGAGAAACGGGTGACCGAGGTGGAGCAGGAGCTCAAGGACACCGCCCGCAAGTGCAAGTCCTTAGAATAGGAAAATAAGGCGAAGGGGATTGAACTCGCCAAGGCCCTTCAAGACGCCCAGTAGGTGCAATATGAATCCCGCGCAGCGCGCGAGGAAATCCGTCAAGCCGGACAAATAGCGGCTGGTAAGCCCTTTCTTTTACAGGCTAAATTTGGAGATCAGAGGTATGCCTTACTGAATCGACTGTGGAGTTCTCCAGACGCGCATGTAGATCTGCCAAAGAGTGCTACGGACGCTGCCCAATTCTTTCGGGCCTAGGAGGGGTACACGATGGAGCAGCACTTCTGGTCGCAGTTTGCGGGGCAGGAGCGTCCCGCACTGCTAAATGACCAGATGGCACAATGGGCGGAGCTGCATAAGATGTCCAGCGCGGCCATGAGGGACGTCATAATCCGGCTATGGCCGACCGAAGCCCTTCCGGACAGCTAGTTTGGCCTTGTGCGGCGTCTTGTTGATGAGCTGCCCCGAATTGACGCCATCAAGAGGTGGTCCTGCATAGAAGGAGCGCGAATGGCCTTTGCCCATGTCAAGATGCACTGGGCAAAGATGAAAGCCGAAAAGATAGCAGTTGAAGGTCCACCCGAAAGTAAGGACCACCGCACACTAGAGCGCTATTTTGAGGACGTACTAAAAGGTGCCCGCATTATAGAAGGCCAATGCTCGAAGGATGTAGTGTTCGAGTGAACGAGCCCGAACTGTTCGGAAGTTTGTATCATGAACTAAGTCGTTTGTAATATTCCTTCTTTTATGAATTGTTTTATCCTCCTGTGTGGCCGTTTTATATCCGAGAGTTCCCAGTGGTCAGTTTCAACCCCCTTGTAGATACTACTGGGGTGTTCGGAATTGCACATGACTACACTTAACCCAACGTCTTGGTCCATGAAGGAGGTGCCAGTGCGGTGAACCAGGCATCAGACTATGTGGTTTTATTGCTCTCACTTAGCCATAGGAGTTTTACGATGGGTCTACAAAGTAGCCCCTGGTATGTATGCGGCTATCCCAATGCGTATGTGTTGCATAGGTGACCGGAAAACAGTCCTTCGTGTAATACGGAAGAAATCGCTAAAGATTTTGGTAAGTCACCGAGTGGCTGACCAGCTCTCGCCGCATCATGATAGTCAGTTTTCGGCTTTCTCTACTGAGGTGCTTAACCGGACAAAACAGAAACACAATCGCAGTAGTTCTCCCTTTACTACCCTAGCCGATTAGATGGAACGCAAGGTAGCAAACACAGGAGCCGGGCCCAACTATGGACCAAAGACATGATTCGGAGCCGATGCATATAGTGCCGAGCTCGAGACACCGAATTATGCTATAAAGTTGTTCGGACTTTTGTTTTGAAGGAAATGTGCCCTAGAGGCAATAATAAAGTTATTATTTATTTCCTCATATCATGGTAAATGTTTATTATTCATGCTATAATTGTATTAACCGGAAACATGATACATGTGTGAATACATAGACAAACTAAATGTCACTAGTATGCCTCTACTTGACTAGCTCATTAATCAAAGATGGTTATGTTTCCTAACCATAGACATGAGTTGTCATTTGATTAACGGGATCACATCATTAGGAGAATGATGTGATTGACTTGACCCATTCCGTTAGCTTAGCACTTGATTGTTTAGTATGTTGCTATTGCTTTCTTCATGACTTATACAAGTTCCTATAACTATGAGATTATGCAACTCCCGTTTATCAGAGGAACACTTTGTGTGCTACCAAATGTCACAATGTAACTGGGTGATTATAAAGGAGCTCTACAGGTGTCTCCAAAGGTACGTGTTGAGTTGGTGTATTTCAAGATTAGGTTTTGTCACTCCGATCGTCGGAGAGGTATCTCTGGGCCCTCTCGGTAATGCACATCACTATAAGCCTTGCAAGCAATGTAACTAATGAGTTAGTTACGGAATGATGCATTACATAACGAGTAAAGAGACTTGCCGGTAATGAGATTGAACTAGGTATTGGATACCGACGATCGAATCTCGGGCAAGTAACATACTGATGATAAAGGGAACAACGTATGTTGTTATGCGGTTTTGACCGATAAAGATCTTGGTAGAATATGTAGGAGCCAATATGAGCATCCAGGTTCCGTTATTAGGTATTGACCGGAAACAGTTCTAGGTCATGTCTACATAGTTCTCGAACCCGTAGGGTCCGCACGCTTAAGGTTTCGATGACAGTTATATTATGAGTTTATGAGTTTTGATGTACCAAAGTTTGTTCGGAGTCCGGAATGAGATGACGGACATGACGAGGAGTCACGAAATGGTTGAGACATGAAGATTGATATACTGGAAGCCTATATTTGGATATCGGAATTGTTCCGGGTGAAATTGGGATTTTACCGGAGTACCGGGAGGTTACCTGAACCCCCCAGGGGGCTTAATGGGCCTACATGGGCCCTGGTGGAGACAAAGAGAGTAGGCAAGGGCTGGCCGCGCCCCCTCCCCCCTAGTCCGAATAGTACAAGGAGAGGGGGGCGGCGCCCCCCTTTCCTTCCTCTCTCCCTCCTCCTTCCCCCTTCTCCTACTCCAACTAGGAAAGAAGGGAGTCCTACTCCCGGTGGGAGTAGGACTCCCCCTTGGCGCACCCTCCTTGGCCGGACGCCCCCTCCCCCTTGGCTCCTTTATATACGGGGGCAGGGGGCACCTCTAGACATAACAATTGATCTCTTTATCTCTTAGCCATGTGCGGTGCCCCCTCCACCGTTGTCCTTGATAATATTGTAGCGGTGCTTAGGCGAAGCCCTGCGATGGTAGAACATCATATCGTCACCACGCCGTCATGCTGACGGAACTCTTCCCCGACACCCTGCTGGATCGGAGTCCGGGGATCGTCATCGAGCTGAACGTGTGCTAGAACTCGGAGGTGCCGTAGTTTCGGTGCTTGATCGGTCGGGCCGTGAAGACGTACAACTACATCAACCGCGTTGTTCTAACGCTTCCGCTTTCGGTCTACAAGGGTACGTGGACAACACTCTCCCCTCTCGTTGCTATGCATCACCATGATCTTGCGTGTGCGTAGGATTTTTTTTTGAAATTACTACGTTCCCCAACAGTGGCATCCGAGCCAGGTTTTATGCGTAGATGTCATATGCACGAGTAGAACACAAGTGAGTTGTGGGCGATACAAGTCATACTGCTTACCAGCATGTCATACTTTGGTTCGGCGGTATTGTGAGATGAAGCGGCCCAGACCGACATTACGCGTACGCTTACGCGAGACTGATTTCACCGTTACAAGCACTCATTTCTTAAAGGTGACTGGTGGGTGTCTGTCTCTCTCACTTTAGTTGAACCGAGTGTGGCTACGCCCGGTCCTTGCGAAGGTTAAAACAACACTAACTTGACGAACTATCATTGTGGTTTTGATGCGTAGGTAAGAATGGTTCTTGCTAAGCCCGTAGCAGCCACGTAAAATTTGCAACAATAAAGTAGAGGACGTCTAACTTGTTTTTGCAAGGCATGTTGTGATGTGATATGGTAAAGACGTGATGCTATATTTTATTGTATGAGATGATCATGTTTTGTAACCGAAGTTATCGGCAACTGGCATGAGCCATATGGTTGTCGCTTTATTGTATGAAATGCAAATGCCCTGTAATTGCTTTACTTTATCACTAAGAGGTAGCGATAGTCGTAGAAGCAATAGATGGCGTAACAACAACGATGCTACGATGGAGATCAAGGTGTCGCGCCGGTGACGGTGGTGATCGCGACGGTGCTTCGGAGATGGGGATCACAAGCACAAGATGATGATGGCCATATCATATCACTTATATTGATTGCATGTGATGTTTATCCTTTATGCATCTTATCTTGCTTTGATTGACGATAGCATTTTAAGATGATCTCTCACTAAATTATCAAGAAGTGTTCTCCCTGAGTATGCACCGTTGCGAAAGTTCTTCGTGCTGAGACACCACGTGATGATCGGGTGTGATAGGCTCTACGTTCAAATACAATGGGTGCAAAACAGTTGCACACGCGGAATACTCAGGTTAAACTTGACGAGCCTAGCATATACAGATATGGCCTCGGAACATAGAGACCGAAAGGTCGAACGTGAGTCATATTGAAGATATGATCAACATAGTGATGTTCACCATTGAAACTACTCCATCTCACGTGATGATCGGACATGGTTTAGTTGATTTGGATTACGTGATCACTTAGATGACTAGAGAGATGTCTGTCTAAGTGGGAGTTCTTAAGTAATATGATTAATTGAACTTAAATTTATCATGAACTTAGTACCTGATAGTATTTTGCTTGTCTATGTTTGTTGTAGATAGATGGCTCGTGCTTTTGTTCCGTTGAATTTTAATGCGTTCCTTGAGAAAGCTAAGTTGAAAGATGATGGTAGCAACTACACAGACTGGGTCCGTAACTTGAGGATTATCCTCATTGCTGCACAGAAGAATTACGTCCTGGAAGCACCGCTGGGTGCCAGGCCTGCTGTAGATGCAACTGACGATGTTAAGAATGTCTGGCAGAGCAAAGCTGATGACTACTCAATAGTTCAGTGTGCCATGCTTTACGGCTTGGAACCGGGTCTTCAATGACGTTTTGAACGTCATGGAGCATATGAGATGTTCCAAGAGTTGAATTTAATATTTCAAGCAAATGCCCAGATTGAGAGATATGAAGTCTCCAATAAGTTCTATAGCTGTAAGATGGAGGAGAATAGTTCTGTCAGTGAACATATACTCAAAATGTCCGGGTATAATAATCATTTGATTCAACTGGGAGTTAATCTTCCTGATGATAGTGTCATTGACAGAATTCTCCAATCACCGCCGCCAAGCTACAAGAGCTTCGTGATGAACTATAATATGCAAGGGATGGACAAAACTATTCCCGAACTCTTCGCAATGCTAAAAGCTGCGGAGGTAGAAATCAAGAAGGAGCATCAAGTGTTGATGGTCAATAAGACCACCAGTTTCAAGAAAAAGGGTAAAGGGAAGAAGAAGAAGGGGAACTTCAAGAAGAACAACAAGCAAGTTGCTGCTCAAGAGAAGAAACCCAAATCTGGACCTAAGCCTAAAACTGAGTGCTTCTACTAGAAGCAGACTGGACATTGGAAGCGGAACTGCCCCAAGTATTTGGCGAATAAGAAGGATGGCAAAGTGAACAAAGGTATATGTGATATACATGTTATTGATGTGTACCTTACTAATGCTCGCAGTAGCACCTGGGTATTTGATACTGGTTCTGTTGCTAATATTTGCAACTCGAAACAGGGACTACGGATTAAGCGAAGATTTGCTAAGGACGAGGTGACGATGCGCGTGGGAAATGGTTCCAAAGTCGATGTGATCGCGATCGACACGCTACCTCTACATCTACCATCGGGATTAGTTTTAGACCTAAATAATTGTTATTTGGTGCCAGTGTTAAGCATGAACATTATATCTGGATCTTGTTTGATGCGAGACGGTTATTCATTTAAATCAGAGAATAATGGTTGTTCTATTTATATGAGTAATATCTTTTATGGTCATGCACCCTTGAAGAGTGGTCTATTTTTGTTGAATCTCGATAGTAGTGATACACATATTCATAATGTTGAAACCAAAAGATGTAGAGTTGATAATGATAGTGCAACTTATTTGTGGCACTGCCATTTGGGTCATATTGGTGTAAAGCGCATGAAGAAACTCCATACTGATGGACTTCTGGAATCACTTGATTATGAATCACTTGGTACTTGCGAACCGTGCCTCATGGGCAAGATGACTAAAACGCCGTTCTCCGGAACTATGGAGCGAGCAACTGATTTATTGGAAATCATACGTACTGATGTATGTGGTCCAATGAATATTGAAGCTCGCGGTGGGTATCGTTATTTTTTCACCTTCATAGATGATTTGAGCAGATATGGGTATATCTACTTGATGAAACACAAGTCTGAAACATTTGAAAAGTTCAAAGAATTTCAGAGTGAAGTGGAAAATCATCATAACAAGAAAATAAAATTTCTACGATCTGATCGCAGAGGAGAGTATTTGAGTTATGAGTTTGGTTTACTTTTGAAGCAATGCAGAATAGTTTCGCAACTCACGCCACCCGGAACACCACAATGAAATGGTGTGTCCGAACGTCGTAATCGTACTTTACTAGATATGGTGCGATCTATGATGTCTCTTACTGATTTACCGCTATCGTTTTGGGGTTATGCTTTAGAGACGGCCGCATTCATGTTAAATAGGGCACCATCGAAATCCATTGACACGACGCCTTATGAACTGTGGTTTGGCAAGAAACCAAAGTTGTCGTTTCTTAAAGTTTGGGGCTGCGATGCTTATGTGAAGAAACTTCAACCAGATAAGCTCGAACCCATATCGGAGAAATGTGTCTTCATAGGATACCCAAAAGAGACTATTGGGTACACCTTCTATCACAGATCTGAGGGCAAGATTTTCGTTGCTAAATTCGGATCCTTTCTAGAGAAGGAGTTTCTCTCGAAAGAAGTGAGTGGGAGGAAAGTAGAACTTGATGAGGTAACTATACCTGCTCCCTTATTGGAAAGTAGTTCATCACAAGAACCGGTTCCTACGACAACTACACCGATCAGTGAGGAAGCTAATGATATTGATCATGAAACTTCAGATCAAGTTACTACTAAACCTCGTAGGTCTACCAGAGTAAGATCCGCACCATAGTGATACGGTAATCCTATTCTGGAAGTCATGTTAGTTGACCATGGTGAACCTACGAACTATGAGGAAGCGATGATGAGCCCAGATTCCGCAAAATGGCTTGAAGCCATGAAATCTGAGATGGGATCCATGTATGAGAACAAAGTATGGACTTTGGTTGACTTGCCCGATGATCGGCAAGCCATCAAAAATAAATGGATATTCAAGAAGAAGACTGACGCTGATGGTAATGTAACTGTCTACAAAGCTTGACTTGTTGTGAAAGGTTTTCGACAAGTTCAAGGGGTTGACTACGATGAGACTTTCTCACCTGTAGCGATGCTTAAGTCTGTCCGAATCATGTTAGAAATTGCCGCATTTTATGATTATGAAATTTGGCAAATGGATGTCAAAACTGCATTCCTAAATGGATTTCTGGAAGAAGAGTTGTATATGATGCAACCGGAAGGTTTTGTCGATCCAAAAGGTGCTAACAAAGTGTGCAAGCTCCAACGATCCATTTATGGACTAGTGCAAGCATCTCGGAGTTGGAATAAGTGCTTTGATAGTGTTATCAAAGCATATGGTTTTATACAGACTTTTGGAGAAGCCTGTATTTACAAGAAAGTGAGTGGTAGCTCTGTAGCATTTCTGATATTATATGTAGATGACATATTATTAATTGGAAATGATATAGAATTTCTGGATAGCATAAAGGGATACTTGAATAAAAGTTTTTCAATGAAAGACCTCGGTGAAGCTGCTTACATATTGGGCATCAAGATCTATAGAGATAGATCAAGACTCTTAATTGGAATTTCAAAAAGCACATACCTTGATAAAGTTTTGAAAAGGTTCAAAATGGATTAGGCAAAGAAAGGGTTCTTGCCTGTATTACAAGGTGTGAAGTTGAGTCAGACTCAATGCCCGACCACAGCAGAAGATAGAGAGAAAATGAAAGATGTTCCCTATGCTTCAGCCATAGGCTCTATCATGTATGCAATGCTGTGTACTAGACCTGATGTATGCTTAACAATAAGTTTAGCAGGGAGGTACCAAAGTAATCCAGGAGTGGATCACTGGATAGCGGTCAAGAATATCCTGAAATACCTGAAAAGGACTAAGGATATGTTTCTCGTTTATGGAGGTGACAAAGAGCTAGTCGTAAATGGTTAGGTCGATGCGAGCTTTGACACTGACCCGGACGATTCTAAATCGCAAACCGGATACGTGTTTATATTAAACGGTGGAGCTGTCAGTTGGTGCAGTTCTAAACAAAGCGTCGTGGCGGGATCTACATGCGAAGCGGAGTACATAGCTACTTCGGAAGCAACAAATGAAGGAGTCTGGATGAAGGAGTTCATTTCTGATCTAGGTGTCATACCTAGTGCATCGGGACCAATGAAGATCTTCTGTGACAATACTGGTGCAATTGCCTTGGCAAAGGAATCCAGATTTCACAAGAGGACCAAGCACATCAAGAGACGCTTCAATTCCATCCGGGACCAAGTCCAGGTGGGAGACATAGAGATTTGCAAGATACATACGGATCTGAATGTTGCAAAACCATTGACTAAGCCTCTTCCACGATCAAAACATGATCAGCACCAAGACTCCATGGGTGTTAGAATCATTACTGTGTAATCTAGATTATTAACTCTAGTGCAAGTGGGAGACTGAACAAAATATGCCCTAGAGGCAATAATAAAGTTATTATTTATTTCCTCATATCATGATAAATGTTTATTATTCATGCTATAATTGTATTAACCGGAAACATGATACATGTGTGAATACATAGACAAACTAAATGTCACTAGTATGCCTCTACTTGACTAGCTCATTAATCAAAGATGGTTATGTTTCCTAACCATAAACATGAGTTGTCATTTGATTAACAGGATCAAATTATTAGGAGAATGATGTGATTGACTTGACCCATTCCGTTAGATTAGCACTTGATCGTTTAGTATGTTGCTATTGCTTTCTTCATGACTTATACAAGTTCCTATAACTATGAGATTATGCAACTCCCGTTTATTGGAGGAACACTTTGTGTGCTACCAAACGTCACAACGTAACTGGGTGATTATAAAGGATCTCTACAGGTGTCTCCAAAGGTACATGTTGAGTTGGCGCATTTCGAGATTAGGTTTTGTCACTTCGATCGTCGGAGAGGTATCTCTGGGCCCTCTCGGTAATGCACATCACTATAGGCCTTGCAAACAATGTAACTAATGAGTTAGTTACGGAATGATGCATTACATAACGAGTAAAGAGACTTGCCGGTAACGAGATTGAACTAGGTATTGGATGCCGACGATCGGATCCCGGGCAAGTAACATACCGATGACAAAGGGAACAACGTATGTTGTTATGTGGTTTTGACCGATAAAGATCTTCGTAGAATATGTAGGAGCCAATATGAGCATCCAGGTACCGCTATTGGTTATTGACCGGAAACAGTTCTAGGTCATGTCTACATAGTTCTTGAACCCGTAGGGTCCGCACGCTTAAGGTTTCGATGACAGTTATATTATGAGTTTATGAGTTTTGATGTACCGAAGTTTGTTCGGAGTCCCGAATGAGATTACGGACATGACGAGGAGTCTCGAAATGGTCGAGACATGAAGATTGATATATTGGAAGCCTATATTTGGATATCGGAATTGTTCCAGGTGAAATCGGGATTTTAGCGGAGTATCGGGAGGTTACCGGAACCCCCCGAGGGCTTAATGGGCCTACATGGGCCCTAGTGGAGAGGAAGAGAGGAGGCAAGGGCTGGCCGCGCCCCCTCCCCCTAGTCCGAATAGGACAAGGAGAGTGGGGCGGCGCCCCCCTTTCCTTCCTCTCCCCCTCGTTCTTCCCCCCTTCTCCTACTCCAACTAGGAAAGAAGGGAGTCCTACTCCCAGTGGGAGTAGGACTCCCCGTTGGCGCGCCCTCCTTGGCCGGCCACCCCCTCCCCCTTGGCTCCTTTATATACGGGGGCAGGGGGCACCTCTAGACATAACAATTGATCTCTTGATCTCTTAGCCGTGTTCGGTGCCCCCTCCACCATAGTCCTCGATAATATTGCAGCGGTGCTTAGGCGAAGCCCTGCGACGGTAGAACATCAAGATCGTCACCACGCCGTCATGCTGACGGAACTCTTCCCTGACACCCTGCTGGATCAGAGTCCGGGGATCGTCATCGAGCTGAACGTGTGCTAGAACTCGGAGGTGCCATAGTTTCGGTGCTTGATCGGTCGGACCGTGAAGACGTACGACCACATCAACCGCGTTGTTCTAATGCTTCCGTTTTTGGTCTACGAGGGTACGTGGACAACACTCTCCCCTCTCGTTGCTATGCATCACCATGATCTTGCGTGTGCGTAGGATTTTTTTTGAAATTACTACGTTCCCCAACATGTTTGGCAACACCTGCATTACCATATAGAGCCCCTGGTAATTTGTGCCGAGGTGTGTGCCTGAGGCAACAGAGTAGACAGAATAAACTCTATAAGTAAAGGCAATACCAAATAAGATTTTGGCTCACTGAAACCTGATTGATACGTCAAAACGTAATCTTACAGAGGGTACCATAATTACCAAGGCCATTTTACATGCCAGGGGTCTAAAGCTAAGGGGAAAAGTTCTATACAGGTTCTTGAGTGAAGTTGCGGTATACAAAAATCCTTTGTACCTACCTGCCGCATGTCTGCACCGCTTTCCCCTAAGTGAGGAAGATTCCTTGAAAGGAAAGTACTTCGATTATTTGCATGAGGCCGGGCTCAAAGAGAGTCCTTGTGAGTTCGTAGGATGATTAAGTTTTGATTCTCCTGTAGTAAAAGAGAAAAAATAATTAAAGAAAGGGGAGGGCCGTGTAGGGTCGAACCGTTCTATAGGCCTGCCCGTATTGTGCCTCCGCTGATGCCCGAGGTATTTGGAGTACAAAATTGTGCACACGCGGTACGAATTTCGCGGATGTATATGGCGATCAACGGAGGCAAAACTGCTAATCCAGCTCTGGCATTGCCGGGCCGTTAGTATGTGGAACTAGATGGCCTTGTGTTGTAGAGCCCGGCGGCCTAATAGCCGATGAAGTGTGTGGCTTGAGAGGGCCGCTTTGTACTTCGGCCGCGATGGCGGCGGTATGCTCCTCAGTACGGAGGGAGCGCTCCATTTTTCCGTTGACTGTAATGACACCACGTGGACCGGGCATCTTGAGCTTTAGGTAAGCGTAGTGCGGGACCGCGTTGAAGCGAGCAAACACGGTTCGTCCGAGCAGTGCGTGGTAGCCACTACGGAAAGGAACAATGTCGAAGATCAAGTCTTCACTTCGAAAGTTGTCCGGCGAACCGAAAACAACCTCCAATATGATTGAGCCCGTGCATGCAGCGGGCCTCTACACCAGGTATTACTCCTTTAAAGATGGTTTCAATTGGCTTGATTTTTGACGGATCGATGCCCATTTTGCTGACAGTGTCTTGATAAAGTAGATTGAGACTGCTACCACCGTCCAGAAAAACTCTCGTGAGATGGAATCCGTCGATGATTGGATCGAGGACCAGAGCTGCTGAACCTCCATGACGGATCTAGTTGGGTGGTCCTTTCAATCGAAGGTGATTGGGCATGCCGACCATGGGTTAAATTTCGGGGCGACCGGCTCTATGGCGTAGACGTCTCGTAGCACGCGCTTGCGCTCCCTTTTGGGGATATGTGTGACATATATCATATTCACTGTTTTTACCTCGGGGGGAAATTGCTTCTGTCCTCCTGTATTCGGCTGACGAGGCTCTTGGTCATTGTCGTCGCTTGGCAACCCCTTCTACTTATGTTCGGCATTGAGTTTGCCAGTCTGTTTAAAGACCCAACAGTTTATGTTGGTATGGTTGGCGGGTTTATCGGGGGTGCCATGAATCTGGCAAGGCCTATCAAGTATTCTATCTAAACTGGATGGGCCATCTCTGCTTGCCTAGAATGGCTTCTTCCGTTGACCGGGTTTGGAGCCACTGAATCCGGCATTAACCACCGTGTCGTTGGTTCCCTCGTTATTGTTTCGATGCTTGTGCTTGTTGCATCGTGGCTTGCCATTGCCATACCTGGGTTCGGAGGTGCCAGGGTTGCTGGTGCTATTGCTTCTACGAGCCAGCCAACTATCCTCTCCCGCGCAAAAGCGGGTCATAAGTGTGGTGAGGGCTACCATGGGTTTTGGCTTCTCTTGGCCAAGGTGTCGGGCGAGCCACTTGTCTCGGATGCTATGTTTGAAGGCCGCGAGGGCTTCGGTGTCCGGACAATCCACAATCTGGTTCTTTTTGATGAGGAACCTGGGCCAGAGCTGCTGGGCCGATTCCCTGGGTTACTGGATTATGTGACTAAGGTCATCGGTGTCTGGGGGCCGATCATAGGTTCCTTGGAAGTTGTCTCTAAATGCGTCCTCCAAGTCTTCCTAGCTACCAATAGAGTTTTCTGGCAGGCTGTTCAGCCAGTGCCGTGCTGGCCCCTTGAGTTTTAGGGGGAGGTACTTGATGGCATGTAGATCATCACCGCGTGCCATGTGAATGTGGAGAAGAAAATCTTCAATCCATACTGCGGGATCTATTGTGCCATCGTATGATTTGATCTTCACGGGTTTAAACCCTTCTGGGAACTGGTGCTCCATCACCCATCGGTGAAGCATAGGGGGTGTGCGGCGCCTCTGTATCGGGCAATCTCATGGTGCAGTTCGGATGAAGTCCGTATGCGGTTTTCGGCCCGAGCATGGTTGTGCTTGTCGTGCTAGGCTTGATAGCCGTCCTCACGTGCCGGGGCATGCCCCCGTGATTCGTAGATTGATCTTGTATGACCTGCTCTATTTTCCAGGTCCTGTCGTAGGTCATATGTGTATCCCCAAGCTGTTGTTTCTCTGCTTTTGTGGCGAGGTGGCGCGGGCTGGTGCTCGGCTTGAGTTGTCGTTCTGTCCTGGCCACGTGGTGGTTGGTCAGGTCTGTCAGCCACGTTACGTGCGGGTGGTATGGGCTCCAGCGCCTCGTCTTCGAATTGGGGTAGCAGCTTACTCTTCGGGTAGCTCTTTGTTGGGCGTTCAAGGCCGTATTCTTCGGCTGCGAGGACATTAGTCCATCTGTCGTTGAGCAGATCTTGGTCAGCTTGAAGATGTTGCCGCTTCTTTTTAAGGCTTCTTCCCGTGGCTATTAGCCAGCGCTTAAAGTCTTCCTGTTTGAGGGGTTCCTCTGGCATGATAAAGTCTTCATCGTCGAGGCTCAGGTTGTCCTCGGAGAGTGGCAGATAGTTGCTATCCTTCGAGTGTTTGTTCCCTGCTTGTTCGTCAGGGTCAACTTGCCTGTCCTCCCAATCATCCTGTTCGGATGTTGGTTCGATGGGGTCTTCTTGGTCTTCGGCGCTCTCCGGAGTATCACTGTCTCTGGTGCCGGTATTGCTGTCTTTTCCGCGACGCGATTTAGAGCGGCGCCACTGACGTCAGCGCTTCGGTGGTATCTCAGGAGGTTCATCCTTTACTGGGTCCTTCTCCTCATCACCATCACCTTCTTTAGGTGTGTCCACCATGTACACATTGTACGAGGAAGTGGAAGTCCATCGTCCGGTGAACGGCGGGATTTGCGCCTGCTCCTCTCCGGCATCGTCGTCCATACCGTCGATTTCTTTGGAGGCATAGTCGAGCATGTCGGTTAGGTCCTCGACAGTGGCTATAAAGTGGGTGGTGAGTGGGAAGTAAGGTTCCCTATCTCCAGCCCCTAGTCCGGGTTGGGCGCAATTCAAAAGTGGTTCCTCTGTGATGGCGAGGGACCGCATTAAGCCTAGAGCCTCGTTTAAGAGCGAGGCTTGGGCGGGGACCGAAGTTCCCTGGCCGAGCCCGCATGATGCAGACATCAAGGGTCCAGGGCCAGTGTTCAGAAAAGAGTCCGGCTTTATGATGAGTGCTTGGGACACTATTCCCTCCGGTTCTACGCGCTCTAGATCTAAGGTTGGAGTGGTGGTTGGAGCCGCGAACCCTTGGAAGATCAAGTCTCCTTGGATATCAGGGACATAGTTCAGATTTTCAAAACTGATCTGATAACCAGGGGCGTAGCTATCGATCTGCTCCAGGTGGCCAACCGAGTTGGCACGCAGTGCGAAGCCGCCGAATACAAATATCTGGCCGGGGAGAAAAACCTCGTTCCCGACAGCATTGTTGTAGATGATCGATGGAGCCATCGAACCTTTCGATGACGGCACAGTGGAACTCTTAATGAAAGTACCAATGTCGGTGTCAAAACTGGCAGATCTCAGGTAGGGGGTCCCGAACTGTGTGTCTAAGGATCAATGGTAACCGGAGGCAGGGGACACGATGTTTACCCAGGTTCGGGCCCTCTTAATGGAGGTAATACCCTACTTTCTGCTTTATTAACTTTGATGAGTATAGGGGTTACAAGAGTTGATCTACCTCGAGATCGTAATGGCTGAACCCTTGATGTCTAGCCTGTATGATTATGATTACCCCTACAGACTAAACCCTCCGGTTTATATAGACACCAGAGGGAGCTAGGGTTGTACAAGGTCGGTTTACAGAGGAAGGAAACTACACATCCGGACGCCAATCTTGCCATCCACGCAAAGGAGAGTCCCATCCGGATACAGGAGAAAGCCTTCTATCTTGTATCTTCACGACCCATCAGTCCGGCACATGTAAGAGAAGCCGGCTCCCCGAGGACCCCCTAATCCAGGACTCCCTCAGAGATCCCCGAAGAACCTACCAGGTATTTGAGAACCTGACGTCCATAGCAGCTGAGGGAGTCCCAGTATATGCGGGTCCTCGGACAGCCCCAGTATATGCTTATGCCGGACTGTTGGACTATGAAGATACAAGATTGAAGACTTTGTCCCGTGTCCGGGTGGTACTCTCCTTTGCGTGGAAGGCAAGCTTGGAAATTCGGATATGTAGATTTCCTTCTCTGTAACCGACTCTATGTAACCCTTGCCCCCTCCAGTGTCTATATAAGCCGGAGGGTTTAGTCCGTAGGACAACAACAATCATAATCATAGGCTAGCTTCTAGGGTTTTGCCTCTACGATCTCGTGGTAGATCAACTCTTGTAATACTTATATCGTCAAGATCAATCAAGCAGGAAGTAGGGTATTACCTCCATAGAGAGGGCCCGAACCTGGATAAACATCGTGTCCCCCGCTTCTTGTTACCATTAGCCTTAGACGGACAGTTCGGGACCCCCTACCCGAGATCCGCCGGTTTTGACACCGACATTGGTGCTTTCATTGAGAGTTCCACTGTGTCGTCACCATAAGGCTTGATGGTTCCTTCGATCATCTACAACAATGCAGTCCAGGGGGAGATCTTCCTCCCTGGATAGATCTTCATATTCGGCGGCTTCGCACTGCAAGCCAACTCGCTTGGCCATCTGGAGCAGATGGATAGCTATGCCCTTGGCCGTCAGGTCAGGTTTGGAAGCCTGAACTACATTGCCGACATCCGCGGAGACTTGATCTTCGACGGATTTGAGCCCATGACAGGTGCGCCCTACAATCGCGATGAGCATGACTTAGATCTGCCATCGGACGCTGTTCAGGAGATCACACCTACAGATGCCCCGACTTTAAATCCAGAGCAGATCGTGCCATCAGAGGACGGGTGTATGAACCCCGCCATGGAGGCCGCACACTCAGAGGCGATAGAGCCGAACACAGATCTCACTTCCAAGGAGGTATGTGTCTTCGGACCCTCGGACTTGTCTTCGGCCATAGGCTCCGAGCCGCGTGCATCCGTGCCCATCGGACCTGACTGGGCACCGATCATGGAGTTGAGCTCCACGGATATCTTTTAGCACTCGCCCTCGGGTGACGTGCTAAACTCATTAAAATCCGTCTCTCTATCAAGAGATTCTTGGCCGAACTATGTCCGACTCGAGTGGGAGGCGGACGACGAATGAACTCGTTGCCCACCCACCATCCACTTAATAGCCACTGTTGATGATTTAACCGACATGCTCGATTTTGACTCCGAAGACATCGACAGTATGGACGAAGATGCCGGAGAAGAACAGGAACCACTGCCCACAGGGCGCTGGACTGCCACCTCATCATATGATATATATATGGTGGACACACCCAAAGAAAACAATGGCGAGGTTCAAAAGGATGCAACAGAGGGTGACCCTCTGGAGAAGCAATCTAAGCGCCGACGTCAGCAGCGCCGCTCTAAACCCCGCCATAGCAAAAATAGCGATACCGGCACAAGAGACAACAGCACTCCGGATGATGCCGAAGACGAAAACAATCCTGCCTGGCCAAGCTTTGAGCAAGCTGGACGGGAGGATGGGCAAGCTGGCCCTGATGAACAGGCAATGGATGGAGACTCGGAGGTTGACAATTAATTCCCCTCTCCGAAGACGAGGTGAGCCTCGGCGATGAAGAATTTATCGTGCCTGAGTATCTCGTCAAGCAGGAGTGCTTTAAGCGCCAGCTTATAGCCACTGCAAAAAGCCTGAAGAAAAAACAGCAGCAGCTTCAAGCTGATCAAGATCTGCTAACTGACAGATGGACTGAGGTCCTGGCGGCCGAGGAATACGGACTCGAGCGCCCAACCAAAAGTTACCCGAGGCGCAGGTTGTTACCTCAATTCAAGGATGAGGCATTAGAGCCTATACTACCAGCGCAAGATGCGGCTGACAGGCCACCTCGTGGCCGAGACAAAGCAGCGTATCAGCCCGAACACCAGCCCGCACCCCGTCGCCAAACAAATAAAAACACGAAGGCCCGGGGCTACACGCATGACCTGCGAGACGAATTGGAAAACAAAGCAGGACAGTCAAGATCGATCTATGGATCACGGGGGCGCGCCCCAATGCGTGGAGATGACCGCCACGCCGGTTATACTAAATACAAATCCGGCCGGGCCAAATATAGCAGACCAGACTCATTTGAACTGCGTCGTGATGTAGCCCGGCATAGAGGCACGACACACCCCTTATGCTTCACTGACGAAGTAATGGAGCATGAATTCCCAGAAGGGTTCAAGCCCATGAACATCGAACCATATAATGGGACAACAGACCCCGCGGTATGGATTGAAGATTTCCTTCTCCACATTCACATGGCCCACGGCGATGATCTACATGCCATCAAGTACCTCCCACTAAAGCTCAAGGGACCAGCTCAGCATTGGCTGAATAGTCTGCCGGCAAACTCTATTGGCAGTTGGGAGAACCTGGAAGACGCATTCCTCGACAACTTCCAGGGCACTTATGTGTGACCACCGGACACTGATGATTTAAGTCAAATAACCCAATAGCCTGGAGAGTTAGCCAGGAAATTCTGGACTCGGTTCCTAACTGAAAAGAACCAAATTGTTGACTGTCGGGATGCTGAAGGCTTAGCGGCCTTTAAACATAACATCCGTGACAAGTGGCTTGCCCGACACCTTGGCCAAGAGGAACCGAAATCAATGGCAGCCCTTACGACACTCATGACCCGCCTTTGTGCGGGCGAGGACAGCTGGTTGGCTCATAGCAATAGCACATCAGGAAATCCTAGCACTTCAGAAGCCAGAGATAGCAACAGCAAGCCCCGGCGCAACAAACACAAGCATCACAATAATGGCGATAGCGTCGAAGACACGACCGTCAATGCCGGATTCAGTGGCTCCAAGTCCGGTCAACGGAAAAATCCATTCAAAAGAAACAATCTGGGCCCGTCCAGTCTGGACCACATGCTCGATCGCTCATGTAAAATCCACGGCACCCCCGATAAACCAGCCAACCACACCAACAGATAATGTTGGGTATTCAAATAGGCCGACAAGTTGAATGCCGAAAGCAAGGAAAAGGGGCTGCATAGTTATGATGATGAGAAGCCCCGGCCGCAGAACACAGGAGGACAGAAGAAATTTCCTCCCCAAGTAAAAACGATAAATATGATATACACGACCCATATCCCCAAGCGGGAGTGGAAGCGCACACTAAGGGACGTCTACGCGATGGAGCCAGTCGCCCCAAAGTTCAACCCATGGTCTTCGTGTCTGATCACGTTTGATCGCAGGGACAATCCGACCAGTATCTGTCATGGCGGTTCGGCCGCACTGGCCCTTGACCCTATTATTGACGGATTCCACATCACACGAGTCCTCATGGACGGCGGCAGCAACCTGAACCTGCTCTATCAGGATATAGTGCACAAAATGGGTATCGATCCCTCAAGGATCAAACCCACCAAAACCACCTTCAAAGGTGTAATACCAGGTGTAGAGGCCTGTTGTATGGGTTCAATCACACTGGAAGTGGTCTTCTGATCCCCAGACAACTTCCAAAGTTAGGAGTTAATCTTCGATATCGTCCCCTTCCGCAGTGGCTATCATGCACTGCTCGGACGAACCACATTCGCTAGATTCAATGCGGTGCCGCACTATGCCTACCTCAAGCTCAAGATGCCCGGACCTCGCGGGGTTATAACAGTCAATGGAAACACAAAGCGCTCACTCCGTATGGAGGAGCACACTACGGCCCTGGCAGCAGAAGTACAGAGCAACCTCCTTAGGCAGACCTCCAATTCAGCAATAAAGCCCCCGGACACCGTCAAGCGAGTCCGAAGTACTCTGCAACAGGATCATCCGGCCCATCCAGAGCTCTCCTAGCAATTTGGCCTCCGTCCTAGTCCCAGTCAAGCGGTGAAATTTGTGCCGCGCTTATGTAATTACGCACTTAAAATACCATGGGCATAGATGGAGGCACAACTATAATGTGGTCCACAATGCGGCTCAACCGCCCCAGGATCCGTATTCCTTCACCCTTTTCTTTCTTTCAGGTCCCTATCTTCTTGAGGCTCTTCCTATAACCTGATTATCGGACCCATCAGGGGACGGAAACACCAAGGAGGCAAGGAGATTTGATGTACAAGGTAATCCCCAGGTGGTCTCTGATAACGATCGCTATACCTGTTTTACATACCCACACGCAACTCGCTCTTGGTTAGGAGATGTCAAATAGTCCTATTTTGCTTATCGCACTACTTGTATACATACGCCTTGACGTATCATTCAAATAACAATGGAAAATAATGTATAGCGCCAGCTTATTACTACATTTCTTTTTCCTTGACTGTTTATTTATTACAAATCGCACCTGTATATTCTGGCACGTTCAGTTCGCCAGGGGCTTCAGTGTACCCTATAACATGGCAAGAAAGTCCGAACACTTTCGACAGTGCAGCACCTCGAACTTATAGCATTATATGCATCAACTCTGAATCATGTGTTGGGTCAATAGTTGGGTTGCCCGACTCCTGTGCTTGCTACCCTACGTTCCGCTATATCAGTTAGGGTAGTAAAGGGAGAACTACTGCGATTGTGTCCCGGTTCTTTCGGACGAGCACGTCAGTAGAGAAAGCCGAAAACTAACTGTCATGATGCGGCGAGAGCTGGTCGCTGTTTGAGAGGTTTCAAATCCTTAAAGATTTTTTCCGCTTCAGGCAAGGAATCAGTCCTTGTCCGATTTAGGCGTGTATAGCGCCCCAAGTTCGGCCTTCCGAATACCAGGGGCTACGCCGAAATTTAAAATTATAGAACTTCTATGGCTAAGTGAGAGTGATAAAGCTGTATAGTTTGATTGCCTTGTTCGTTGCGCTAAACACCTCCTTAAAGGGCCAAAAATTTGGATAAAGATTGTTTAGATTTATCCCGAACACCCCTATACTAGTTACATGGGGGTAGAAGCCGACAACTGGCCAACTCTCAGATTTTGTAAGTGGCCGCATAGGAGGTAAAATTTTAAATCAACACACATTATATTGCGCAAATGAACTTGTTTCATATTACAGGATAAAATGAGTGCATTCACTCAAAGGTTACATCCTTAGCACATTGCTCCGCCACAAGGCGGGAGCCCTTCAGGACACTGTCATAATACTTTTCGGGCTGGCGGTGCTCCTTGCCCTTCGGTGGCCCCTCGGTCATCAGCTTTTCGGCATCCATCTTTGCCTAGTGCACTTTTGCGCGGGCGAAGGCCATTCATGCACCTTCGATGCAAACTGACCGCTTTATGACTTCAAGCCGCGGGCAGACATTCACAAGCCGCTTCACGAGGCCGAAGTAGCTGCTAGCCATAGGCTCGGCAGGCCACAACCGGGCTATGAGGTCCTTCATGGCTAGTTCGGCTGCCTTGTGCAGCTCGACCAGTTGCTTCAGCTGGTCGCTCAAGGACATCGGATGTTCTGTCCCAAGATATTGAGACCAGAACAACTTCTCCGTCAAGCTCCCTTCTTCGGCTCGGCAGAACTCTGCGGCATCAGATATGCTGTGCGGTAGATTTGCGAACGCTCCTGGAGAGCTCCAAATTCGGGTAAGTAAAAGGAAAGTCTCCTTCACATGCTTGCTTTGCATAATGAATGCCTTACCCTCCGCAATCTTGTTGGCCGCCTGAATCTCCTGGAGGGCCTTTTGGGCTTCGGCTTTGGCGTCTTGCACGCTCTAGAGGGCCTTAGCAAGCTCGGACTCTTGAGTCTTAGAGTCACGCTCCAAGGACTCGTATTTCTGGATGAAATCCTGGAGCTCGTATTGGACCTCGTTGACCCGGGCCTCTTGCTTCTTGCGTTCGATGCGCTCCTTGGCGTCTTTGTCTTCAGCCTCGGCCAGCGCCTTCTTGAGGGCCGCCACTTCGGTCGTGGCCCCTACCAAAATTCATGATGCTTCTATCAGCAGAAACCATTTTTCCTTTATAAATATAAAGACAGGGTATTGTGTACCTTGAATTCCCTCGAGCTGCCTCTTCACGAGGCCGAGCTCTCCCTCGGTCTGCTCCAGGTCCCGCCTCAGTCCGAAGATCTCCGCAGTACGAGCGACAGCGGCTAGCAGCGACGCCTGCTTATTCACATAGACATCTTGTTAGACTCCTGCGAAAGTTATTTGATCCTCTGTTTGGCTTTTCTTTCCAAACACCAAACAGAGCCTCAGGGGTTACTGTCTATACTATGATATTCTCTTAAAATTTTATTACTTACCTCAAAGCCTGATAGGAGGCTAGCACAGGCTTTTGTCAATCCACTTTTGGTGGAACGGACCTTCTCAATCACCGTACTCATAAGAGTACGGTGTTCTTCATCAATGGAAGCACCGTGAAGCGCTTCCAGCAAGTTGTCCGATGCCTCTGGATGGACAGAGGTCATCGGTACAGGCGGCTCTCCCCCCTTAGAGAGAGGTTGCCTACCTAAATTCGGAACCACTTGGGTTTCGGGAGCCGTATTCGGCTGGGGGCCAAACTTGCTGCGGCCCCATTATTGGAGTCCATGGGGGTCTTCCCCCCATGTGCCCGGCGACCGGGATATCGCCTGGGGGCATCTCCAATACTATCTCCCCTTGGCCCGATATCCTTTGAGACAACACCTCGGTGTCGTCCGCAGGCCTGGGGGAGGAGGCTGTCGGGAGTGAATCGCTGTTCATCGCCGACGGTCCCGGAGACCCCTCCGAAGAGGAGGATACATCGATGCTGGATTTGGCCAGACTGCAAGTGCACGTCTGGCATGATAAGAATCAATAAAACAAACATACTGGAAATGCTATTGTGTTTGGATACTTACGACTTAGCTAGGGGCTTGTCCCTGGGCTCCCACTCCTCGCCACTGTAGGTGGCTATGGTGGAATGGTCCGGAAGTAAGTTTTTTCCCTTCTTGGACACCTCGGCCTCCCCAGGTGGGGCGGCCTTCCTCTTCTTTCTCCACCCAGTGGAGGGGGGGAGGGATTTCCTCCTCCTCCTTGTCGTTTTCGGAGGAGGAGGGCGTCTCGGTGTCGTCGGACATCACGTCCGACGCAACCTTGCGCCGGAGACCTTCTCTGGTCCCCGCGGCCTTCTTCTTGTCCTTCTTCTCCGGCACCTCATAGGGCGCCAAAAATAGCATCTTTGTCAGAAGAGGCGATTGTGGATCTTCAGGTAGCGGAGCTGGACAGTCAATCTGGTCCGCTATCACTACCCAGGCCTGTAAAATTGGCATGGAGGTTTAGATACCTCCTGCAGATGTGCTGGTAAAAGGCAGATCTCGCAAAGTATGAAAACTTACCGGATTGACTGGGTGCTTTGCGCTGAGTCCATGATCTTCGGTTATGGGCGATGGTACCTCGGTGGCCTTGAAGAGCACCTTCCAGACGTCTTCGTGCATCACGCCGAAGAGCTCTTGCAGCGTCTGGTGTTTGGCCGGGTCGAACTCCCACATATCGCAAACCCGTCTCTGGCACGGAAGGATCCGGCGAAGGAGCATGACCTGGACTATGTTGACGAGCATGATTTTCTTGCTTATCATATTCCGGAAGCAGGTCTGAAGTCCGGTCAGCTCTTCCGCTGAGCCCCAGGCTAAGCCCTTCTCTTTCCAAGAGGTGAGCCGCAAGGGGACGCCAGATCGAAATTCAGGGGTCGCCGCCTAGTTGGCGCCGCGTGGCTCGGTGATGTAGAACCACCCCGATTGCCATCCTTTCATGGTCTCCACAAAGGAGCCTTCGGGCTAGGTGACATTGGGCATCTTTCCCACCATGGCGCTCCCGCACTCTGCTTGTTGGCCGCCCACCACCTTTGGCTTCACGTTGAAGGTCTTCAGCCATAGGCCGAAGTGGGGCATAATGCGGAGGAAGGCCTCGCACAAGACGATCAACACCGAGATGTTGAGGATGAAGTTGGGGGCCGGACCATGGAAATCCAGCCCGTAGTAGAACATTAGTCCGCGGACGAACGGGTGGAGGGGGAATCCTAGCCCGTGGACAAAGTGAGAAAGGAATACTACCCTTTTCTGGGGTTCCGGGGTAGGGATGATCTGCCCTTCGTCCAGAAGCCGATGCGCTATGTTTGCGGACAGGTATCCGGCCTCCCGAAGCTTCATGATGCCCTCCTCCGTAACGGAGGAGGCCATCGACTTGCCTCCCGCTCCGGACATGCTCGGAATGACTTTGCGGAGAAGGTGAGATCTTGGGCATTGGAGCTCGAGAATGGATGAGTAGAGGAAGAAGAAGGCGTGGGTGAGAAAGAGGAATCCTTATCTCTTTATAAAGGTGGTAGAAACTATGCGCGTCCAACTTGCCCTGTAAACTCGCTTATTCCCCAAGCGTCGTGTTGATGGCGCAGTTGGGTTACCCACACCCGTATTGATGAGAATCCCGTGATAAGGGGACACGATCTCTGCTTCGACAAGACGTGCCAATAAAATCGCCTCGCAAGATGTGCAGTAGCAGGTCAAGAAAATGGTTCGAACAATAACCAGGCTGTGGCGTGATGTCACGCTAGGTAAAAGTTGTCAGCAGATTAGACTTTTGGAATATCGTGCTCTCTACGGTGGTATGTGGAAATTGTTTTGCAGAGCCGGACATGATTCTTGTGTTTAAGATCTTCTTTGAAGTATTCGGAGAAGGAACCCGCCTTGCAATGCCGAAGACAATCTGCATGCCGGACTCGTCGTCATTGAAGCCTGGTTCAGGGGCTACTGAGGGAGTCCTGGATTAGGGGGTCCTCGGACAGCCGGACTATATGCTTATTGCGGACTGTTGGACTATGAAGATACAAGATTGAAGACTTCGTCCCGTGTCCAGGTGGGACTCTCCTTTGCATGGAAGGCAAGCTTGGCAATTCGGATATGTAGATTTCCTTCTCTGTAACTGACTCTGTGTAACCCTAGCCCCCTCCGGTGTCTATATAAACCGGAGGGTTTAGTCCATAGGACAACAACAATCATAATCATAGGCTAGCTTCTAGGGTTTAGCCTCTTCGATCTCGTGGTAGATCAACTCTTGTAATACTCATATCATCAAGATCAATCAAGCAGGAAGTAGGGTATTACCTCCATAGAGAGGGCCCGAACCTGGGTAAACATTGTGTCCCCCGCCTCCTGTTACCATTAGCCTTAGACGCACAGTTCGGGACCCCCTACCCGAGATCCGCCAGTTTTGACACCGACAACAGCCATGTAGATATGGACGTGCTCGTCCTCCTACCTGACACGACAACGTACCACCTCCGGCGGGGCCGGCTCCCTCCGCACCGAAAGTGGCCCACGCGAACGCCACCAAAGGAGCTCCGGGTCGACGACGGGATCCAGGGCCGGGTTCCTCACCAAGCGGCGTGCCCCTGAAGGTAGCACCTCCCAGTGCCAGCCCGGCGGAGCCAGTCCCGGACTTGGCTCCTCTGAAGCAGGACGTCATCGCGAACGGCTCGATGGCGAGGATGCGGGCCGTGCATCGTTGACGTCGAGAACAAATTCTATATGCAAATGTAACATTTTTAAATGATCGGATTGTGAATTCTTATAAACAAATTCTATATGCAAATGTAACATAACGGATTCTCTTAACCTTTAAGGGATCTAAGAAAATGGCACCATTCTTGATGTGCGGAAAATGGTCTATATTTTTCCTGACTCATCTACCCTTCTATATGTCACGTTGTCTAGTGTCAAAATATTCAAGAAAACCATGGCTTCATCATTAGCCGGAAGTAACAGCCGCATAATAGTATGAAGCTCTCCAAAATTGTTTTGGGACGGAGTCCCGGATAGGATAATTCGCTTTTTGGTACAAAGTTCAGCAAAGCCTTCCGAATAGCGCTATTTGGAAGGCCTTTGCTGAAATTCCTACAAAAAAGCGAATTATTCTATCCGGAACTCCGTTCCAAAACAACTTTCAAGAGCTTCATAGCAACATATGCCTGTTACTTCCTGCTAATGATGAAGCCATGGATTTCTTCAATACTTTGACAGACAACGTTACATCTAGAATAATATATGCACATCCATAATGGGGGCATTCTTGATAAATCTATGTCAAAGTCAAACTTTGACATATGATCAAATATTGTTGCATATGTTAAAATTGAAATTTTGACATATGATCAAATGTTGCATATGCCAAATTCAAACTTTGACATATGATCAATTAATTAGTATATATGATCAAATGTTGCATATGTCAAAATTCAATCTTCTACATATGATATCTAGCTAGCTAATTCATCTAACATTGATATATCTAGCTAATTCATCTAACATTTGACAAAAGTATAAAAAACTAATTCATCTAACATTAATATCTAATTCATCTATAACTAAAAGTATAAAAAACTAATGCATCTAACATTTCTATCTAGCTAATTCATCTAATTCATCAAACATTTGACATTAATCTAACATTTCTACCTAATTCATCTAACATTTGACATTCATATATCTAGTTCGATCATCTAACAATTTGACGTTAATCTAGCTAATTCACCTAGTTAAAACTTTGACATTAATCTAACATTTATATATATCTAATTCATATAACATTTCTATAACTAAAAGTATAAAATACTAAAAAACAGAAAACAGAAAATAAGTAAGAAAAATGTGTGTATGTCTGTGTGTGTGCGTGCGCGCGTGTGCGTGCGTGCATGCGTGCGTGCGTGCGTGTGTGTGTACATGCGGGCTCGATTGGATGATCAAGGGCGCGGCCATGGCTAAGGGGGCTCACGACGGGGCGACCGAGGCGGCGACGGGGCGGCGGCGTATGGGGCGGCTGTGTCAGGACCCCGACTCAATGCCACATCAATCTAGCATGTAACACCTCATATCACTTTGCGGCCTCACGCACGGTATTCCCGTGGGTGTTGCCTTACCTTTGCCCGGGACTGTTTGCGCCTTTTGGCACACGTATATGATAGTGTCGCTAGCATCCATATGATAAGGAGCCTGGGCTGACATGGCTAGTCGTAAACCCAAAGTGGCACAGACTTACAGGGATAGGCATCCATGACCCAGCATCGAACGTGTCGGTCATCAGCGAGTGAATCCAGGCTGTAGCACTGGGCTAGCAGGACTCCGGTGAACCGGGCTGTAGAGGGCTAACAGGACTCCGGTATTCACCGCGTGACATTTCCTCGAAGGGACAGACACAGGAACGAAGAAGGACACATGCCGGCCAGCCTAAGTGTTCCGGAGCAGTAGCAAGCTACCATGGCTCGGTGGAAACACTAGGAGACATTTCCCGGTAAGAGAGGCTACTAAAGATAAACAACTAGATAGTCAGATCCCACACATACCAAGCATTTCAATAACATACACACAATATGCTCGATATGTGCAAATACAACATGGCATCATAACATGACTCTACGACCCAAGTATTTATTCATTAGGATTCGAGGAGCGAGATATTACAAACATGGGTCTCACGACCCAACATTCAGAGCATACAAGTCAAAGCACAAGCGGAAGCTAACATGTCTGAGTACAGACATCTACAAATGAAAAAGGCTTAGAAGCCTGACTATCTACCAGATCCTGCCGAGGGCACAAGATCGTAGCTGAGGTATCAAGCTAAACGTCGAAGTCCACGCGGAACTACTAACGAGACCGAAGTCTCTCTGCAAAAAACATAAAATAGGCAAACGTGAGTACAAATGTACCCAGCAAGACTTACATCAGAACTAACTACATATGCATCATTATCAACAAAGGGGATGGTGGGGTTTAACTGCAGCAAGCCAGCTTTGACTCGGTGGCTATCCTAAACTACGACTGCAAATAACTCTTTTTAGGTGGCGCACACGAGTCCACATATTCACCAACCAATACACCACTATGGATCCGCTCCCGTCTCCCTACGAGAACGCCATCCATAGCACTCACGCTTATCTTGCGTATTTTAAAGTATCCACTTTCACTTGTCTATGAACTATTATAGGCAACCCAGAAGTCCTTTACCGCGGACACGGCTATTCGAATAGATGATGTTAACCCTGCAGGGGTGTACTTCTTCACACATGCTCTCACCACTTACCGCCGTTTACACGACATGTACTCGGCAACCTTCAAGCGGAAGCCCAACGAGGGTGTCGGCCACGACCTACCTAAACACTCAAGTCTCTAGTCCAGGTTTATCGCCTATTCGGGTTCCATCCGCGAGGAGATCCGGCCGGAGTTTTGCTCACAGCCCCAAACGATGTGTGCAGGGTTCCAGAGACACCAAACGAGCGCCGGTACACCGTGCCACGTGCCTACCGCATCACAGCCCACCCCTCCGGTCAGCGCTGCGCACGGCCTCCAGCATACTACAAACACCAGAAACTACTTGCAACTCCTGGACAGAGGACAAGGGTGATTAAGAAGCCGAGAGGGTCCATTGGTTTTGGGCCCAATGCATGGTAGTAGCTGAATCATGGATCACAAACACAGAACTCAGTTCCTGAGGACGACTGCAATGAGACAACCCACCATGTACTCCTACATGGCCTCTCACCGCTACCTTTACCAAATCGTGTTCACACTCTTTGCTCACACACACAGTAGGACATGTTCACACACCTCTGATTCATCCTCGATGAATCAGACCCGACTCAACTCTAAGCAGTAGCAAGCATGACAAACAAACATGAATGAGTAGGCACAACAGGGCTCAAACAACTCCTACTCATGCTAGTGGGTTTCATCTATTTACTGTGGAATGACAGGTCATGCAAAGGATAAAGGGGTTCAGCTATCGCAGCAAGTAACAGATGAATCGTTGTTGTCCTAATGCAATAAAAGAGAGTAGGAGCGAGAGAGTGGGATTGTATCGGAATGAACAAGGGGGTTTTACTTGCCTGGCACTTCTGAAGATAATATAGTTCTTCATCGGTGTCATCGATCTCATCGTCGAAACCACGTCTATCGAGAGGGGACAATTACCGGCAAACAAAGAGGGACACAATCAATGCAATGCAACAATTATGATGCATGATAATGTCATGGCAATATGCTGTTGATTGAGCTAATGCAACTAGCAACCATATTAAATGAAGTTGGTTTGAACCAAGGGTTCAAATTCAAACTCCATATGTGCTTATTTAAATGTCAATTATGCAAATTGCCATGTACAGCAACCCTAGGTTGTTCAAACATGCATGCAAATGCCATAAACAGATTCCTTGAATTTTTCTGATAATTTTTCATATATAATTTATTTCATTTGGAGTTACGGTTGAATTACTATGATTTTTAGAAGTCTAGGCAATTTTCTGGATTTCCTAATTATCTAGAATTAAACTAATTCCAGAAAAAGGATTATTACGTCAGCCTGACGTCAGCATGAGGTAAGCGAGTCAACGGGGCAGCCCAGGTCAAACTGACCAGTGGGTCCCGTGTGTCAGTGGCTAACTAACTAACCTAGTTTAATTAGCACTAACCTAGGTTAAACTAATTAAGTTTTTAACCTAAACTAGATTAATTAGCCGGGCGGGGCCCGTAAGTCAGTGAGAGAGAGGGGAGAGTCAAATCGGGCAGTGGGGTCAACCCATGCCGGTCAACGGGTCAACGGTCGCGGGCGTTTAGCCACCGGCGAGTCCAGACGCGGCGGTGCGCTGCGGGATTGGCCTACAGGGCGCCGTTTGGCGCGCGAAGCACGGATATGGGATGCGGACGCTCGTCCGCATCCAACCGTGGTGGTGGCGCGGTCGGGGAGTGGCCGGAGTGGCGCCGGCGATGAGCTCGGCGGCGGTCAAAGCTCGGTCGAGCTCGGGCTTGTTGCTGCAGTGGCCTAGGCGGGGCGGCGCTAGCACCTACGGCTCTTACGCGATGCGGGGAGTGCAATGGGCATGACGGCCGGACCATTAGATGGCCGGAGACACGTCGGCGGCGAGCACAGGCGGTGGCGCGTGCGGGTGAGAAAGGTGCGGTGGCTACGGTGCACGAGAGCGAGAACGGTGAGGGGAAAGAGGATCAGTGGCTCACGGCGAGTGCAGGGAAGTGAACGGCGAGCTCGGGGGGGGAACCGGAGCGGTCGGGGCGGCGATGGCGATCTCGGCGGACCGAGGTTGAAGAAGACGGCGTGGCCGGCGTTTGAGGGCATCCGGCGGGGCGTGGCTCGGTGAGGAGGTTGAGGACGAAGTGGCGGAGCTTCTGGGCGCGTCGAAGAGGTGTGGGGTGGCCGGTGGCCGTGCTGGTGCTCGTAGGTGCACTGCGGCGGCTCTCGGGGTTGCTCGGGTCTGCGAGAGAGAGAGAGCCAGAGGAGAGGGAGAGAGCAGAGAGTGAGGGGAGAGGCAGAGGGGGCTGCGGGGCATCTCCAGACGTGTCGAGGGCGCCTCGGTGGCAAGCATGAGGTGGAGCTCGGGCGCGCACGCTGTCGACACGCCTCTGCCTACTGGCAGAGGTTGAAGACAGCCGCTTCAGGCCAGTGGGCTAGGCCGCCAGCTGGAGTTGGGCCAGGTGGGCTGCCAGGTGGGCGTCGGGTAAGTCTCTCTCTCTCTCTCTCTCTCTCTCTCTTTCTGTTTTCTATTTCTCTGTAATTTCAAGGCTTTATCAAAAATGTCAGGGCATTACCAAAAATCATGAAACTAATCATGACTACTGTTTGGAATATATCCAACAGTAAACATTTTAGTTTATGATTATTTGAGCATTTAAAAAATTTAATAGCATTCAAATGCCCAAATGCAAATACTATAAGATTTAATTCAGAGCCCAAATATGTCATGGAAAAATGTGCAACACCCCTGGTTATGTCTCCAGCATTTTCCAGAAATGATGAACATTTTTGAAAGCCATTTGGACTCATTGAATATATTTTAGTTGAACCTAGTTGAATTCATTTGGTGCTAGGGTTTAGTCAATCCCCATTTCAAGTTTAAATGAAAATGAAAATGATGCATGGATGCAATGCCACTAATTACAAGAAGATTTCTAGGGCTGTGACAACTCACCCCCACTAAACAAGAATCCCGTCCCGAGATTCAAGACGTGAAGAAGACAGAGGGGGTACAAGACCAACACAATCTTCACGATCCAGGTTGCACTTCATAAGATCATTGATTTGATCACGATCTTTGTCTCGATGTCATGCTCCGAGAACTCCAACTATCAGGACAACAAGAGGAAAGGGAAAACTCTAGAAGGATCGATCTTCTCGAAGATCGAACAACCGACGATCAACTCGCGGAATGAGACATTGAACATTTCTCGAGTTGAGACATGAAACATACATCCAGAGGGATGGAGTGTAACAGATGACGAAGGTTCACTACGTAGACACAATTCCACACTTAAGAAGGTGATGAACGGTTGTCCACGTAGCGAGGAGTTGAGTTGCCATGATACCATAACGAGACATCTTAAGGAAGGTGACCCGTAGAAATATTCCCTTAAGTGGCAAAAAGAATTACTTTTGATATAGATATCATTGAGACTTTTTATACCATCCCAAGGCAATCGCAATCGATCATTTGAAGGAGTTCGAAAGAATGACATACTCAGACTAGAATGGATGATGTGGACTACCTTGTTGAAGACAACGCAATGGATGATTTTGCTTATCGTCGGAAGTGGATGGGACCCATGGTAGGACCACTTTTGAAGATGATCCTAAACAGTAGTTACTGAGGTGCAAGCTGGAAACAAAATGCAAATGCTGGGAATGATTCTGGTAACTAGGAATAACTCAACGAGAGTGATTTCACCGTTTGAATGGTTATAGCTTATCGGGGAAACCCAGAGCACAAGAATCCCTAAGGAACAACTTATAGAATAAGTCGCAGGAAATCCTCGTGGTGAAAATGGACAAATTGCCCAATCAAGATACTATAGAGATAGATCCTCCGGCTAAGTGCGTCGGCCAGAACATCAACCCTGTTGGGAACTACATCTTAGATCCTGGAAAAGTTCCAACCATCATATCTGCCTGAGATTCAGATCTGGTTGGTAACAGAATATTTCAGACATCATGTCTGGGAAAGAAAATTTGCAACACAAACCGACAGGATGACATTGCGGAATTCTCGGGAAATGAACTACGATAGCAAGCTCCAAAACATGAGCTGGTTCTGCTACGAACCTGTGAACACGCTGTCCAAGACAAGCATGACCACATAGTAGTCTTATAATAAAACGCTACCGAGTTCAGGTGGGGGACCATCATCAAGGATAACGAAATCTTGTACAAATCCGTCTGGTACCTTCAGGACTAGTACTTAGAACTTATTATCTTTGAAAAAATCAACCAGTGGCTTGGTGTGCTAGGAATACGAATGGAGTGGAGGTAATTAATCTACCAAACCATAGAATACTTCGGACGTATGCATGACTGATTTGGGATGATTCCCGAGGAACAAAAACAATCTTTCTCGAACTCACGGCGGCAACTTGCACCAATGTACATGAATTCGAGGAAGTCACTGCTTCCATCCAAGCATAAGCTTCATGAACGGAACACGAAGGCATTGCTTACAAAGTTTCCAACACTAGCTTAATGTTTAACACGAATCATGGGGGACAAAATGCTGCTGATGGGGTTCAACAACAACTCATCGGAATTTCCATATCACTGGACTTCCACCATCATGTGAACACGGTGATAGCGTTGGTCAGACCAAAAAGATGTAATGGTGTATGCTCGAGGGATCAACCACGAGTAAGACAACATTACGAACATCGTTGGTTCTGATTTGACTTGACGATGGCCCATACTCAAGTCAAAGTTTTGACAAGGCAATAGATCCAACAACTGATCACGAGGACCAATTGGTGAAGATATCATCTTTCTTCAACACACACACACACACAAAGATATCCCTTGGGAACTGAACTAAGTTAGACAAGCTTTTATCTCCCAACTCTCCAAGTTGTTGTTTGGCTTAACCAACTAGCTCAGGGGTATCCAAAACAGATTCTTGGAGAAAAGTGGTTTATTGGAAAACCAACTTGATCACGAACTCAACTTAGCGGTCAGATGACGACCTGGTGATACTTCCGAGAAGATATTCAGAGAATCACGATCCACCGATATGTTACTAAGCCCGAGAACAATCTTGCTTTTCAGGGCAAGATGAAATGATCAAATAAGCCAGGGATTGACAAAATCCTAACTCATCGACGGAAGAGTGCTTCGGAAATAGGGACTAGGTAGCACAATCAACCTTAGGGTGATGATTCAATAATCAACACGCTAAGAATGAGGTTGCTGTCCATTTAACTACCAAGCAACAGAGTTGCTAGGAGTATAGATTTCACATATCACGATTCACTTGTCGGTGTTTCGGTTACAATAACACAGAACCGAGGAATGAATAATGATGGCGAGAAGTATCACTATGTCAAGGGTTCATAGGATGGTGTGCAATTCCCATGACATTCTTGATATAAAGATGGTAATACTCCAAGGTAGAACAGAGCAAAAGCAAGATTAGCAATTTGATCTGCGGAGTACGACTGCTTTGAACCAATCCTGGAAACGGACAAGGTACTGGAATTCGTTTCTCCTAGTCATTTTGGAATAGAATGGCTTGACGAACCACAAGAATAATAGACATCGATAACACGGATGCA
>NC_041381.1:355651279-355712916 GCF_002162155.2 Triticum dicoccoides | reverse complement strand
ACCCAAAAGAACATACGATTTTCTGAGCTGTGGATGCACAAATTAGTATGTCGAACCAAGTTCAACATTTTTCTTCTAGATAACCCATGCAAAGAAGGTAGGACTAGCAGAGTCACAATTATGAATGGAGAACTCCTCAAGAGTACTCTGATTGTGATCTTTTGGTTCAAATAACTTCTGCCTTAATGGTTCATGGTATTTGGAAGAAGGAAATACCACGGACCTCGAGGACTATATGGAGCTTGTGCACAACCTACTAGGCAAAAATGCAACGATCTCTATCCCAAGTATGCTATATGTATGGTATTTCGGTGCAATGATCCAAGATGATCTTATATGACAATCTTAATGTGGTATGATGCTATGCTTATTGTTCATAAGCTCTTTGCTTAAAAGCTTGAGTGGCTCTTTCTCTTTTGAGCTCTTTTCTTATGCAAACTTCACGAACCAAGATAGCAATTGTGTATGCGATGACAACTTTGTGACACACAAGTTGATTCCGAGATATGCACCACGATGGTATTATATGGAGTGTGCTACTCATGTGCACAAGTCACGTTGCCGGCAATACTCAATGGCTAGTCTCAATGGGTAAGCAACGCAAAAGATGGTCTATGATGGTTATCAATGCAATTGCAAGGTATGAGAAAGATGTCGTCGAAGTTACCGTCCGTAGCGAAGATGAGTAGTCGACCAAAATGAGCGTTTGTTGTTGATGGCTCACCGCACCTAAATAGCCGAAACACAATAGGACACGGAAATTGCAACTCAAATTGTCGAACTCAAAGTCGAATGGTAGTACGGAGGTTGTGTTGCTGGGTTTTGGCAGGTGGGAGTGGTGGTGGTTGGGGTGGGAGAGTATATGGGCGTAGGTGGTGGTGGTGGAGAACTACAGACGTGCAATTTCGGCAGAGGAAGCCGGATGATCCGGGCCAGGAGCCGGATGATCCGGGCGCATCCGGATGATCCGGGTCAGGGTCCGGATGATCCGGGCAGGTCAATCTCGCTCGGGAACAGCTCGGGAAGAACACAAAAACGGGGAGAAATTTGACGATTTCGCGGATTTTGGATGGATTTCGAGGGGGAGAAGGTGGGGAAAAGCAAGATCCACGAGTTACACACCGAATCCACGGATCAAAATCAACAAAACATCATCAAAACTAACAAATCACAAAATTTTTTTGGGGTTATTTTTGGTGGGGATTTTTGGATTTAGGACGAAAACAACAAAATCAAGCTAGAAATCACGGGGTAGGGGCTCCAAAAACGTGATCAACGTGTCTCATGATACCATATGATGTAGGGTGGAACCCTATAGCGTCGATCTTTCACGTTTGGAGTGGATCCTACGGGGAATCACGAAGAACACGCGGAAGCACAAGGGGAAACACGGGGAAAACGAGAGAGAATCACTCAACCAACAAGGAATCGATCACACAAGTGCTAGATCACCACACACATATGAGATCCACAAGATATAAAGTCAACTAAGGTAAGGATACAAAGGAACGGTTCATCTCCAAGAGGAGGCCTTGATGTTCTTCCCTAGAAAGGGGTCTTGAATCCGCTTGGGGGATCTTCTCCAAAGAGGTCCTGAGCTCCGAGGAGAAGTAACCAAGTGGATGAGCAAAGGCTCTCACACAAATATGAGCTAATACAATGCTAAGTCTCAAAGTGAGGAGATGGGGTCCTATATATAGAGTTGGGGGTGAAGGGGTACATGGGCTCAGCCCAACACGCGCGCGCAGGCGCTGGCCGGATGATCCAGACGAGGGTCCGGATGATCCGGGCTGGTCCGGATGATCCGGGTGGAGGCCCGGATGAGCTGGAGGCTCGGCTGGTGGCGGCGATGGGCCGGATGTCCGGCTGGCGGTCCGGATGATCCGGGACGCGGTCCGGATGATCCAGCTTCACGGTTGAGCTTCGGGTGTCTTCGGGTGATTTAGCCGGATCGTCCGGGATCTGTCCGGATCGTCCGGGCCGCCGTCCGGAACGTCCGGCCACCCTGGTCCTTGGTGCATTTTCCTCTCCGTCTTCATGCATGTCTTCCGCTTCCGGTTCTCCTTGCCTCCTAGCTTCTTCATGGTTGACTCCTTGGTACCTGAGTATGCATAGCGTTTCCGTTTGAGGTAGTAACCATGTCTCATGTGAATCGAAAGGGAGTTGTGAAAGGAGTGATGTCACCTCGGTTTCAAGAGCTCTTGCACGTGCTCGGGTCATAGGTCCTTGTGGGGTTGGATGTGTTGATGTAGAGTCCATGGGGATGATGGAAGGATGCTCCGCATCACCAAATATGTCATGGAAAAATGTGCAACACCCCTGGTTATGTCTCCAGCATTTTCCAGAAATGATGAACATTTTTGAAAGCCATTTGGACTCGTTGAATATATTTTAGTTGAACCTAGTTAAATTCATTTGGTGCTAGGGTTTAGTCAATCCCCATTTCAAGTTTAAATGAAAATGAAAATGATGCATGGATGCAATGCCACTAATTACAAGAAGATTTCTAGGGCTGTGACAGGCTGCGAGATGGCGATGATGGGGACGACGACGACGGGCAGGGGCGGCGATAGGGATGGGGGCGGCGACGGGGACGGTGACGGGCGACGACACGGGATGGGGGCGGGATACGAGGCGGCGATGATGTCAAAGCAGAGAGAGGAGAAGTGGGAGATGAAACTGAAATTTTCTGAAGTGCTGCTTATATAGGATGGACCTTTAGTACCGGTTGGTGGCTCCAACCGGTACTAAAGTTCTGTTTTGGCTAGGCCAAGCGGTGGGAAGAACACCCCCTTTAGTACCGGGTCGTGGCTCCAACCGGTACTTATTACCGGGTCGTGGCTCCAACCAGTACTAAAGACCCTTTAGTACCGGTTGGAGCCACGACCCGGTACTAAAGGGGGTGTGTTGCCACCCGCGGTGCACAAAGTTTAGTCCCACCTTGCCGAGCGAAGGGCAGCCGCACTGGTTCATAAACCCGTCCACGACTGCTCCTTCGAGCTCCTCTCCAAAGCAGGCTTCTGGGCCTAAACTGTTGCGCTGCTCTGTGGGCCTAGTAGGCCTTGTGGGCCTGCATCCTGGCCCAACTACAGGTTGGGTTTCTAGTCGTATACAGGCCGCTGTGGCCCAGTAGGCGGTTTTTTTTCTTTTCTGCTTTATTTATTTTCTTTTATTTATTTATGAGTTGTTTTTTTCCTGTATTTAGAGTTTCTTTGTGAATATTTTTGCTTTAGGTATAAAAATTAAAAACTTTTTGTTAGTGCCAGTAGTTCTCAAATTTAAATAGTTTAAATTTAAATTATTTGAAATTTGTACGAATCACTAGTTTGTGAATAACTTTACTTTAAAAATAGATTTTTTAGTGATTCTTTTTTCTTCCGTTTAATATTAGTGTGTTTTATCATTATATTCAATTTGGTAATACTTAGGTTATTTAAAAAAATGAAATGCCTTTGTAACAGATGACTTTTCGTTCGAAACCCTAATACTTCGAAAGAGATTGTCCATTTTGTACATGAAGTGCATCAAGTTTTTGCCGTAACCCCCTCAACTTTTTTGCACATGCTATGTGGGTGAAATTATGATACCATACCAACTTTCAAACTTTTCAGAGTTCATTTGTAGTGCTTTTCAATTTCAGGGCCATTTAGCTCAAAAAATCAGTAAATGCATGAAAAATAGCAAATGAAGTCAGAAAGGGTTGAAAGTTGATGACGTGGCTTTCAATGGTGCATACTGAACTCACAAAAAGTCTGGAATTGAAATAAGTTTTAAAAATTGAAATGCCTTTGTAACAGAAAGGTACACGTTTGTCTGAAGCACAAAAGTACATGTTTCAAATGCCAAAACACATAAGCACCCTAACTATTACAAAGATTCCCCGCCGTTTGTCCAAAATGGGACTTTCCAGATATATAAGTCCGGAAACTCACTAGAGAAGGAAGTGATGACAGTGAAGCCAGTCACATTGTAGAGTGGGATCTTTGGGTGTGAAACTTTTTCTTCGTGTGTGTCCCTTTGTGCTGTAACCATGGACAATCTTCATTATTTAACTGGATGCTCGGGTCAATATTCACTATGAAGGGAGCAATTTCATGAAACTTTTCATAATCTTCTGACATGTCTGTCTTGTCATCCACTCCCATGATGTTTCTTTACCTTGAAAGAACTATGTGGAACTTTGGCTCATCGTATGATGTATTCGCTTCCTTATCTTTTCTTTTTCTCGGCTTGGTAGACATGTCCTTCACATAAAAAACATGCGCCACATCATTGGCTAGGACGAATGGTTCGTCTACGTACGCAAGATTGTTGAGATCCACTGTTGTCAGTCTGTACTGCGGGTCTTCCGTCACCCCGCCTCGTATCATATTGACCCATTTGCACCTAAACAAAGGGACCTTCAAACCACGTCCATAGTCAAGTTCCCATATCTCCTCTATGTAACCATAATATGTGTTTTTCCCCTCTTGGTTGTTGCATCAAAGCGGACACCACTGTTTTGGTTGGTGCTCTTCTTATCTTGGGCGATCGTGTAAAATGTATTCCCATTTATCTCATACCCTTTGAAATTCATTATATTTGAAGATGGTAACTGGATAGCAAGTACAGGTCATCTTCAACAGCGGCGTCATGCATGGCACGTGTCTACAACCAACCGGCAAAAGTCCCCGTTTGTTCACGTGTAATCTAGTCGCCAGACTGCTCCGGGTGTTTGGAGCGTAGAATATTCTTGTGTTCTTCCATATACAGAGCCACCAAGGCGGAATTTTGTAGAACCGTGTAGTGTGCTTGAGTGAGATAATGCCCGTCGATACATATTATTTGTTCTAGTCCAAGCGTGCCATTTCCACCCAGTCTGCCCTTATGTCGCGATTCAGGAACACCAATCGGCTTAAGGTTAGGAATAAAGTCAATACAAAACTCAATGACCTCCTCATTTTCATGGCCCTTGGAGATGCTTCCTTCTGGCCTAGCACGGTTATGAACATATTTCTTTAAGACTCCCATGAACCTCTCAAAGGGGAACATATTGTATAGAAATACAGGACCCAGAATGTTAATCTCTTCACATAGGTGAAGTAGGACGTGTGTCATGATGTTGAAGAAGGATGGTGGGAACACCAATTCAAAACTGACAAGACATTGCACCAAATCATTCTCTAACCTTGGTATGATTTCTGGATCGATTACCTTATGAGAGATTGCATTGAGAATGCACATAGCTTCATAATGGCTAATTGAATGTTTACCGGTAGAAGCCCTGAGGGAGTCCTGGATTAGGGGGTTTCCGGATAGCCGAACTATCACCTTTGGCCGGACTCCTGGACTATGAAGATACAAGATTGAAGACTTCGTCCTGTGTCCGGATGGGACTTTCCTTGGCGTGGAAGGCAAGCTTGGCGATACGGATATGTAGATCTCCTACCATTGTAACCAACTCTGTGTAACCCTAACCCTCTTCGGTGCCTATATAAACCGGAGGGTTTTAGTCCGTAGGACGAACAACAATCATACCATAGGCTAGCTTCTAGGGTTTAGCCTCTCTGATCTCGTCGTAGATCTACTCTTGTACTACCCATATCATCAATATTAATCAAGCAGGAGTAGGGTTTTACCTCCATCGAGAGGGTCCGAACCTTAGAAAAAACATCGTGTCCCTTGTCTCCTATTACCATCCGCCTAGACGCACAGTTCGGGACCCCCTACCCGAGATCCGCCGGTTTTGACACCGACATTGGTACTTTCATTGAGAGTTCCTCTGTGTCGTCATCTTTAGGCCCGATGGCTCCTCCGATCATCAACAACGATGTGGTCCAGGGTGAGACTTTTCTCCCCAGACAGATCTTCGTATTCGGCGGCTTCGCACTGCGGGCCAATTCGCTTGGCCATCTAGAGCAGATTGAAAGCTACGCCCCTGGCCATCAGGTCAGATTTGGAAGTTTGAACTATACGGCTGACGTCCGCGGAGACTTGATCTTCAATGGGTTCAAGCCACCGCCAAGCCTGTCGCACTGTCGTGATGGGCATGATCTAGCTCTGCCGCTGGACAGTGCCCTGGAGGCCGCACAAGTGTCCTCTCCGACCCTTAGCTCGGAGCCGACTACGCCGATCGAGGACGGGTGGCTGGACACCGCCTCGGGGGCTGCGATCTCTACGGCGATTGAGCCAAACACCATCCCTGTCCTTTGCAAGGCTCGTAACTCAAAGGTGTAAAACTCCTCTCCGGACTCCGAACCTTCCGCGCCCCTGCCAATGGAATCCGATTGGGCGCCGGTCATGGAATTCACCGCCGCGAACATCTTTCAGCACTCGCCCTTTGGCGACATCCTGAATTCACTAAAGTCTCTCTCTTTATCAAGAGAGCCCTGGCCGGACTATGGTCAGGAAGGTTGGGATGCGGACGACGAAAAAATTCAAAGCCCACCCACCACCCACTTCGTAGCCACTGTCGATGATTTAACCGACATGCTCGACTTCGACTCCGAAGACATCGACGGTATGGACGATGATGCAGGAGACGACCAAGAACCAGCGCCTACAGGGCACTGGAAGGCCACCTCGTCATATGACATTTACATGGTGGACATCCCAAAAGATGGGACTGGCGATGGAACAACGGAGGATGACCCCTCCAAGAAACAGCCTAAGCACCGGCGTCAACGGCGCCGCTCTAAATCCCGCCATAGCAAAAATGGTGAGCCTGGCACGGGAGACAACAACACCCCGGACAGTGCCGAAGACAACCCCCTCCAGCAGGATTCAGTGCAGGAGGATGGAGAAGCCAGCCCTCATGAGAGAGCGGCAGGCAGAGAGGTAGAGGACGATAATTACATGCCTCCCTCCGAAGATGAGGCAAGCCTCGACGACAACGAATTTGTCATGCCTGAGGATCCCGTCGAACAAGAGCGTTTCAAACGCAGGCTTATGGCCACAGCAAGCAGCCTCAATAAAATGCAACAACAACTTAGAGCTGATCAAGACTTGCTAGCTGACAGATGGACCGAAGTCCTTGTGGCCGAAGAGTATGAACTCGAACGCCCCTCCAAGAGCTACCCAAAACGCAGGCTGCTACCCTGATTAGAGGAGGAAGCACCCAAACCTACATCACCAGCGCATGATGCGGCCGACCGGCCACCTCGTGGCCGCGACAGAGAGGCCTCTCGGCCCTCCACTCAAGCCGCACCCCAGCGTCGCTCAAAAAGTACCAAGGCACGGGGAAATGCGCCAGACCTGCGAGATATATTGGAGGACAGGGCAAGGCAAACAAGATCAATCTACGGATTGCGTGGGCGCCTCACTACACGTGATGATAACCATCATGCCGGATACAGCAAATCCGGCCGAGCCGAACACAACAGACAAAGTTCATTTGAGCTGCGTCGTGATATAGCCCAATACAGAGGCGCCGCACACCCACTATGCTTCATAGATGAAGTGATGGATCATCAAATCCCTGAGGGTTTCAAACCCGTAAACATTGAATCATACGATGGCACAACAGACCCGGCAGTCTGGATCGAGGACTATCTCCTTCATATCCACATGGGCCATGGTGATGATCTACACGCCATCAAATACCTCCCACTCAAGCTTAAAGGACCAGCTCGGCATTGGCTTAACAGCTTGCCAGCGGAGTCAATTGGTTGTTGGGAAGACCTGGAAGCCGCATTCCTCGACAACTTCCAGGGCACCTATGTGCGACCACCAGACGCTGATGACCTAAGTCACATAATTCAGTAGCCAGAAGAATCGGCCAGACAATTCTAGACACGGTTCCCAACCAAGAAAAATCAAATTTTCGACTGTCCGGATGCAGAGACCCTTGTAGCCTTCAAACATAACATCCGCGACGAGTGGCTTGCCCGGCACCTAGGACAGGAAAAGCCGAAATCCATGGCAGCCCTCACAACACTCATGTCCCGCTTTTGCACGAGAGAGGACAGCTGGCTAGCTCGTAGTAACAACATGACCAAGAGCCCTGGTAATTCGGATACCAAAGACAGCAACGGCAGGTCACGTCGCAACAAGCAAAAGTGCCGCATTAATGGCGATAATGCTGAGGATACGGCAGTCAATGCCGGATTCAGAGGCTCTAAACCCGGTCAGCGGAAAAAGCCATTCAAAAGAAATAGTCCGGGCCTGTCCAATTTTGACCGAATACTCGATTGCTCGTGCCAGATACATGGCACCCCCGAAAAACCAGCCAACCACACCAACAGGGATTGTTGGGTGTTCAAGCAGGCAAGCAAGTTAAATGCCGAAAACAATGACAAGGGGCTGCATAGCGACGATGAGGAGGAGCCCTGGCCGCCGAATAATAGAGGACAGAAGGGCTTCCCCCTACAAGTGCGGATGGTGAACATGATATACACAACTTACATACCCAAAAGGGAGCGGAAGCATGCACTAAGGGACGTATATGCGATGGAGCCAGTCGCCCCAAAGTTCAATCCGTGGTCCTCCTGCCCGATCACTTTCGATCAAAGGGACCACCCCACTAGCATCCGCCATGGCGGATTTGCCGCATTGGTTCTAGACCCAATCGTTGACGGATTTCACCTCACTAGAGTCCTAATGGATGGCGGCAGTAGCCTGAACCTGCTTTATCAGGATACAGTGCGCAAAATGGGCATAGACCCCTCAAGGATTAAACCCACAAAGACAACCTTTAAAGGCATCATACCAGGTGTAGAGGCCAACTGTACAGGCTCAATTACACTTGAAGTGGTCTTCGGATCCCCGGATAACTTCCGAAGCGAGGAGTTAATCTTCGACATAGTCCCGTTCCACAGCGGCTATCACGCACTGCTCGGACGAACCGCATTTGCAAAGTTCAATGCGGTGCCGCACTACACATACCTCAAGCTCAAGATGCCAGGCCCTCGAGGAGTCATTACGGTCAACAGAAACACCGAACGCTCTCTCTGAATGGAGGAGCATACGGCGGCTCTCGTGGCGGAAGTACAAAGCAGCCTCTCAAGGCAATTCTCGAATCCGGCTATTAAACATCCGGACACCGTCAAGCGCGCCTGGAGTAACCTACAACAAGACTGCCTGGCATGTTCCGAGCACGCGTAGCAATGCGGCCCCAACCCCAGCCCTCGCGAAATTGCGAAACCAGTACTACGCGTACATAATTACGCTCTGGAAATACCATGGGCATAGGGGGAGGGGCACGACCACGGCAGGCCCAGAATGCAGCTCAACCACACCAGGGGCTCCCGATTGTGTAATTCTTTTTTCTTACTTTTAGGACTCCGTTATCAAGAAGCCCTGTCCGGTAGTAGAATCACCGAACACATGATGCAACAGCCAGGGAAGCAGAAAGCTACGTCGAGTGTCCAGGTGGTCTCTATAACGAGCAGTATACTTGTTTTACATATCATCTCGCAGCTCGCTCCTGGAGGGGGACATGTCAAATAGTCCCGTCCCTTGCTTATCACACTATTTGTATCGTTCTGCTTCTACCGCAGCCTTTTTAATAAACAATGCATAACTTTTGCCTATTATTGCATTCCTTTTTCCTATCTATATATGTTCACTTATGACATGTTGCATCCGTACACTTTGGTACGGCCAAATACACCAGGGGCTTAAGTACCCCAAAATATGGTGTGATAAGTCCGAACACTTTCACAAGTGCGGCACCCCGAACTTATAGCATTATATGCATCGGCTCCGAATCATGTCTTGGGTCAATAGTTGGGTTTGCCCGGCTCCCATGTTTTGGTACCTTACGTTCTGTTATATCGGCTAAGGTAGCGCTGGGAGAACCACTGCGATTGTGCCCTGGTTGAGCTGGGTTAAGCACCTCAGTGGAGAAAGCTAAAACTGACCGTCATGATAGGGCGAGAGCCGGTCGCTGTTCGAGAGGTTTTCGAGTCCATAAAGACTTATGCCGCTTAGAGCGAGGAGTCGGCTTTGTCCGGCCCAGGCGTGGATAGCGCCCCGAACTCGGTCTTCCGAATACTAGGGGCTTCGCCGAAATTTAAAATTATAGAATTATATGGCTAAGCGAGAGTGTTCAAGCATTATAGTCCGGTTGCCTCGTTCGTTGCGTTGAGCGGCTCCCTCGAAGGACCCAAGAATGGGAAAAAGAGCGCTCAAGTTTACCCCGAACACCCCAGCACTCGCGGCATGGGGGCAGAAGCCGACGACTCACCATCTCTCAAATTTAATAAACGGCCACACAGAAGGTAATATTTCAAATTCACAAGCGTTGCTTAGCGCATATGAACAAGTTTTCAAGCGTACAGGATAACAAATGCGAGTTTACTCAAAAATTACATCTTTGGAGCATTCATCCACTATAAGGTGGGCACCCTTCAGGACGCCCGCATAATACATCTCGGGCTTGCGATACTCCCTGCCCAGCGGTGGAGCATCTGCCACAAGCTTCTCAGCGTCCATCTTGCCCCAGTGCACTTTAGCATGGGCAAGGGCCCTACGGGCACCTTCGATACAGACGGAGCGCTTGACGACTTCAATCCATGGACAGACGTCCACCAGCCACCTCACCAGCCCGAAGTAGCTCCCAGACATGGCTTCCTTAGGCCACAGCCGAACTATGAGGCCCTTCATGGCCTGTTCGGCCACCTTATGGAGCTCGACCAGCTGCTTCAGCTGGTCGCTCAAGGGCACTGAGTGTCCGGCCTTAGCATACTGATACCAGAACACCTTCTCCGTCGAGCTCCCCTCCTCGACCCGGTAGAATGCGGCAGCGTCGGACACACTGCAGGGCAGATCTTCGAATGCTCCTGGAGAGCTCCGGATTCGGGTAAGTAACAAGTAATTCACTTTCACGTGCTTGCTTTGCATGAAGAATGCCTTACCCGCCGCTATCTTCTTCATTGCCTCAATTTCCTGGAGGGCTTTTTGGGCTTTGGCCTTAGCGACTTTGGCGCTCTCAAGAGCCGAGGCGAGCTCGGACTCTCGAGTCTTTGAGTCACGCTCCAAACTCTCGTGTTTTTCCATGAGAGTCTGGAGCTCTTGCCGCACCTCCGCCACCCGCGCCTCCTGCTTCTCTCGCTCGGTGCGCTCCGCAGCCGCATTGCTTTCGGCCTTGGACACCGCTTCCTTCAGGGTCGCCACCTCGTTGATGGCCCCTGCAATTCTCATGTTATTCCTGTTATTTTTTGCAACCACATCTTTTATATACTTCCCTAAGGTATTACTTACCTTCCTTGTCCTCGATCTACTTTCTGGCAAGGCCGAGCTCGTTCTCGGACCGCTTGAGGCTCTGCTTCAATGCATCGACCTCCTCAGTCAGTGCGGCAGAGGTCAGCAGCGCAGCCTGCATTCCCCATATTGACATACTTATGTTAGACTCCTGTGTACATCTTTTTAGATCCTCGGTTCGGCTTTTCTTTCCAAACACCAAACTTAGCATCAGGGGCTACTGTCTATGCGGTAATATTTTTACATATCTTAAATACATACCTCAAAGCCTGTTAGAAGGCCGGCACAGGTTTCAGTCAGCCCGCTCTTGGCGGACTGAACTTTCTGGATCACCACACTCATAACAATGTGGTGCTCCTCGTCGATGGAGGCGCCGTTAAGCGCCTCCAGCAAATTATCCGGTACCTCCGGTTGGACGGAGGTCACCGGTGTGGCAGTCTCACCCTTCTTACGAAGGGGCCACCTGCCAGACTCGGGAACCACTGAAGGTTCCGGTGCGGGGTCCGGCCCAGGGCCGGACTTAGAGCACTTTGGGGTTTGATCCCCCTTGTGCCTGGAGTCCGGGAGGTTGCCTTGCGGTGCCTCCGGGACCTCCTCCTCATGGCTGGGCCCCTTTTGGGACCCCACGTCGGCATCATCCGCAGCGCGAGAAGAGGAGGCGGCCGGAAGTGAAGTGCTATTCACGTCCGACGAAGCCAGGGAGCCGCTCATTGAAGTGTCGAGCCCGTCCTTGGGCGGGCTATAGGGTTATATTCGGCGTTAGGATATTATATACGACAAACGAAACACCATGAGTTATTCTGGTATCGGGACACTTACGATGTCGCCAGGGGCTTAGCCCTCGGTGGCCACTCCTCTTCGCCGTCATCGGCGTTGGTGGAGTAGTCCGGAGGAAGGGTCCTTCCCTTCTTGGACCCTTCGGCCTCCCCTTTTGGGGCTGCCTTCCTTTTCTTCTCTCCCCCCGCTAGGGGAGAGGCCTCTTTTTCCTCCTCCTCGTCTTCACGGGAGGAGTCCGCCTCGGAGTCATTGGACGATGAGCCCGACAACACCTGGCGCCGGGAACTCCTCCAAGTTCCCGTGGCCTTCTTGGCCTTCTTCTCCGGCACCACGTGAGGTGCCGGAACCAGTAGGCCCGTCAATCGGGCGTCCGCTGGGTCTTCTGGCAAGGGAGCCGGCAGTCAACCTGCCCGGACGTCTTTTGCCAGGCTTGTCAAAGGTAAGGGAGTTTAGATCCCGCATAGAGTCAAACTATGAAAAACAAGCATCCTGTAAAGGGTAAAATAGCTTACCTCGCTGGCTTGACGCTGCAAGCTGAATTCGCGATCTTCGGTAGCGGATGCGGGAGCCTCGGCGCCCTTGAACAGCACCTTACAGGCATCTTCGTACGTAGTGTCAAAGAGCCTGCTCAAGGTTTGGTGCTGTGCCGGATCAAACTTCCACAAATTGAAGGCCCGTTGTTGGCACGAGAGGATCCGGTGGATGAGCATGACCTGGACTATGCTGACAAGCTTGAGCTTCTTGTTCACCAGGTTTTGGACGCAGGTTTGGAGTCCGGTCAGCTCTTCCGAATTACCCCATGTCAGGCCCGTCTCTTTCCAAGAGGTGAGCCGTGTAGGGAAGCCAGATCGAAATTCGGGGGCCACTGCCCATTTAGGGTCACGCGGCTCGGTGATGTAGAACCACCCCGAATGCCACCCCTTTATGGTCTCCACGAAGGAGCCCTCGAGCCATAAGACGTTGGGCATCCTGCCCACCATGGCACCTCCGCACTCCGCCTGGCGGCCGCCCACTACCTTCGGCTTGACATTGAAGGTCTTCAGCCATAAGCCGAAGTGGGGCTGGATGCAGAGGAAGGCCTCGCACACGACGATGAACGCCGAGATGTTGAGGATGAAATTCAGGGCCAGATCGTGGAAATCCAGGCCGTAGTGGAACATGAGCCCCCGGACAAATGGGTGAAGTGGAAAACCAAGTCCGTGGAGGAAGTGGGTGAGGAACACCACCCTCTCATGGGGCCTTGGGGTGGGGATAAGCTGCCCCTTGTCGGGGAGCCAATGCGCGATGTCGCCGCACAGGTATCCGGCCTTCCGCAGCTTTTTGATGTGCCCCTCCATGACGGAGGAGACCATCCACTTGCCTCCCCCTCCGGACATGGCTGGGGAAGGTTGAGGCGAGATGTGTAGACTTGGGCGCTGGAGCTCGAGTGCGCGGAAATGGATGAGCAAAGTGATAAAGAAGGCGTGTGTGAAAAGGTGGATCCTTATCCCCTTATATGGATGGACGAAGCTATGCGTCCCCACCAGCCTGGTAAAACTCGCTTATCTCCCAAGCGCCGTAATCAATGGCGCGGTTGGGTTACGCACGCCCGTATTGATGAGAATCCCGGAATAAGGGGACACGATCTCTGCTTCGACAAGACGTGCCAAGAAAACCGCCTCGTTAAACGTGCTGAGGTGGGACAGTAAAAACGATTCGAATAAAGGCCTGGCCGTGGTGTGATGTCACGCCACGGAATACATCAGCGGATTGAATATGTGTAAATATTATTCTCTCTACGGTGGTATGTGGAACTTAACTTGCAGAGCCAGACACTATCCTTGTGTTCAAAATCTTCTATGAAGTATTCGGAGGAGGAACCCGCCTTGCAATGCCGAAGACAATATGCGCGCCGGACTCGTCGTCATTGAATCCTGGTTCAGGGGCTACTGAGGGAGTCCTGGATTAGTGGGTGTCCGGATAGCCGAACTATCACCTTTGGCCGGACTCCTGGACTATGAAGATACAAGATTGAAGACTTCGTCCCGTGTCCGGATGGGACTTTCCTTGGCGTGGAAGGCAAGCTTGGCGATACGGATATGTAGATCTCCTACCATTGTAACCGACTCTGTGTAACCCTAACCCTCTTCGGTGCCTATATAAACCGGAGGGTTTTAGTCCGTAGGACGAAAAACAATCATACAATAGGCTCGCTTCTAGGGTTTAGCCTCTCTGATCTCGTGGTAGATCTACTCTTGTACTACCCATATCATCAATATTAATCAAGCAGGAGTAGGGTTTTACCTCCATCGAGAGGGCCCGAACCTGGGTAAAAACATCGTGTCCCTTGTCTCCTGTTACCGTCCGCCTAGACGCATAGTTCGGGACCCCCTACCCGAGATCCGCCGGTTTTGACACCGACAAGCCCCATCAATGCGACTGGAAGCAGTTGCGTCGTAATCACGTGGCAGTCATGAGACTTTAGGTTCTAGAACTTTTTCTCTGCCATATTTATTATTCCCTTTATATTCGACGAGAATCTAGACGGGACCTTCATATTGAGCAGACATTCAAAGAAGATTTCCTTCTCTTCTTTGGTAAGAGCGTAGCTGGCATGACCCTAATGTATGCCGTCTTTTCCGTGCATATGTTGCTGGTCCTCCCGTGCCTTCGGTGTATCTTTCGTCTTTCCATACACACCCAAGAAGCCAAGCAGGGTCACGCAAAGATTCTTCGTCATGTGCATCACATTGATTGCAGAGCGGACTGTCGTGGTTCTAAGCCTAACAGTAGAAAGGGGGATAGGTATGGAGAGGCAAGATCTTAGCTATGGCGAAGATGTACACGCGATGTTTACGAGTTCAGGCCCTTCTCTGAGGAAGTAATAGCCCTACATGTCAGTGCCCGGAGGCGTCGATTGGATTATGTGTGTTGAATTACAGAGTGTGCGAACCCTTGTATCAGAGGAGGGGGCGGCTTATATAGAGTGCGCCATGACCCCAGCTCCCCTCCATTACAAGGGGCTTAATGTACATAAAGTAAGGGAGTTACTGGTAATGGCAGCCTTGAATGCTCTTAATGCTCATGAAGACTAAGGAATGAATGCCCGGTCGTTGTGCTCTCTTCCGATTCCTGGTCTTCGATATGGTCGAATCATTCCCCACACGGCCGAGTGAAAGTGGGGAATGATGGTCAAGTGATTACATCACCGAGTGGATTCTGGGTCTTCTTATCTTCTAGGGTAGTGACCTTGGGTAGGACGTATAGGTCAGGCCTATGACCCTACCCCAGGTCTGTACCCTCATCAGTAGCCCCCGAATGGATTAAGGTGTGAGTGCAAAATGGACTGAAATTAAGCTTGACCTGAGCCTAAGGATCTCGTGAGCGCTTTCTGTACGTCTGAGTGCTCGCGTCGATGTTTGGTGTCGACTCAGTCGCCTTGATCCATTCAGTGGACAGTCGAGTGAACTGTTGATCTTATATGCCGAGTGTTGCGTTGGAGCGTGGGATCCTGGGCGCGATTGCCTGCAGTGTATCCTGGATTCTGCGGGATACGAAATTTCGGGGAAGCGCACCAGACGGGGAATGCCGAAGCGGGCGGGACGGATAAACAGTGATTCCTCGATTCCTGTGCCACCTTTTTCGCCACGTACGCTGCACGCGACTGTTGCGGGATTTGACGTGATCGCCTGGTCCCACGCGTCAGTCACTCGGAAACAACCTCTTATAAGGTGGCTGGACCGAGGCGCCGGTACTGTGCACCTCTTCTCTTCCTTCTTCTTTCTCCTTCTCTCCGCCACACCTTATTCTCCTGCTCCGACGCCGTTGCCCCGTTGCCATGGTGAAGGAGAAGACAGCGGCACTAGAGCGCGCAAAGAAGACGAAGGGAGTGGTGAAGGGCAGGAAGCAGCAGCTCTGGTCGTCATCGCGCGCGAGACTGCCACCGGGCTGGATCCAGGGCGATTGGATCCGGTCTTCGATCCAGCAGGTGGATCTGGACGAGTTGGCGGAGTCGGGGTTAATCGCCAAGGGAGCGGCAAGGCTGCCGGAGGGGGAGATGAGCCCACAGCCCCAGCCGGGTGAGTGTGTTCTGCTCGCCACCCATGTCGACCGCGGCTTTTCGCTTCCCCCGCACCCTTTCTTCCGGGGGTTTCTAAACTTTTTTGGTGCTCAGCTCCACCACTTCTCCCCAAACACCATCACGTATTTAGCTGCTTTTGTGTCGATGTGTGAGAACTTCTTGGGTTGTCAACCACACTGGGGCCTTTTGCACATCTTCACTATTCGTTCTCAACCAGTGAAGAAGGCGAAGTCAAGTGATTCGAAAACCCATGTCATCCAGATGTGGGGGGGTTTAGGTATCCAAAAGAGGAAAGGGAGTGCCTTTCCTGCTATGACTCTTCCTGATTCCGTTAGAGGTTGGCAATCGACTTGGTTCTATTGCCAGGATGTCGCGACCCCAGGTCAGTCGACCGGTCTCCCCCACTTCTTGTTTGACTGAGTCCAGACTCCTGTCCCGCTCAAAGTTACGACTGGTGAGACCATGGAGACGAGGATGCGGGTAGATAGGGTGGTCCAGATTATCAATGACAGTGTCACGGGTCTGGATCTGCTGGAGGTGTTCCTCAGTCGACATATCCAGCCTCTCCAGGCCCGTGATCATCCGATGTGGCTGTATTCCAGACCGGACGACACCGCACGGGTTCATCCGGAGGAAGTACCATCTGCAACAGTAGCTTCATGGCTGAGAAGCATTACAGGCAATCAGGACAATCCCAGAGGATCTAGGCGAGTCGTCCCCTTCAGCAGCGACAACCCGCCCGACAAGGTATGCCTTTCGCTCCGACTGTTTCCCATTCACGTTCCAACTGTACTTGAGATTGACCGACTCATGTTTGACCAACTTTGTTCTCCAGGTGTTCACTGAGATGCATTCGATGCCCAATGGCGAGCAGGCTTTGGAGCAGACCCAGGAAGGGGAGGACAGCACAGAAGATAGTGACGAGTGGGATTCTCAGGAAGATGACGAGGAGGGAGAGGAGAGCAAGGAATCGGACGAGGAGGGGGAGGTCGACTCGCCACCGCGCTCTGAACACCGATCCAAATAGCAGCATGACCCGGCCGATGGGCGCGGGAAAGGTGTGGTTCCGAGTGCCAATACCCAGAAGCGCACTCGGACATCGACCCCAGAGCCGACGGAGAAGGTGTCCAAGCAGCCTAGAGTTGCTCCCTCTAAGGCTCGGAAGACACTGCCGCACATCAAGATGGATGTCCCCATTGCCTCAGGGTGGGTATCTTGTTCATGTTCCCGTAAGTCGACTAAAAAATTTCTTGATCTGGCCAACCCATCCTTGAGTCTTTGTAGCCCTACCTCTGCTGCCACCGACATGGACGTCGACAAGGCACCAGGAGACAAAGAGGCCACCTCTCGAGCTGGTAAGTTCATTCGACCAAGTTATGTTTAGTCGAGTGAATGGCCAATTGACTGAAAACTTGACATTTCTGTTCTTATGTAGCTCCACAAGATATCGTTGTGCTTTCTGATGACGAAGAAGAAGAAGAAGTGCCTCTACAGGAGAGGAAGAAGAAGAGTGGAAGCTCAAGCAGGAGGAAGCTTGAAGTGCAGGTCCCTTAATCGACACCGGCGCCTGAAGCGATGGTCCGGACCAACGTCACATTCGCTAACCCGTTGACGACTGATCGTCCATCGGGGTCGACTGCGCAGACACCTACTGCATCGGTACAACTCCACTCATCTGACCCGGCAGCTACTTCAGCCCCTCTAGAGCCATCTCTCTTTGCTACATATCAAACTCCAGACGACTTGCTGAATGCTGCTAGGGAAGCTCTTCGCCAGGCGAACCTTGTCATGGAACAGGTGAAAGTGATGCATGAAGCCAGTCAGATAGCTTACAACGCCAGCACTGTTCTTCAGACCAACGTTCAGGTCAGCAAAGTTCCGACTGAAATTTCTGGATGTCTCTTTTATATCTGATCACCCACTGGGTGTTCTTCTGTTGAGAACTCAGGAAATCTTCAATTCTGCACTTTTAGAATTGGTGGGGGCACGTCGAGTGCACCCACTGGGTGTAGTCCCCAAGGCTACGGTCGGCTACTGGAAGTCGACTGAGGTCTAATGATGTGTCTCTCTTTCTTTTTGTTGAACTCATGCTGAGTATTGATCTCATCCAGTGGGGGCATGCTAAGTGCACCCACTGGGTGTAGTCCCCGAGACTACTGTTGAAAACTTGATTCGGCAGTAGTCTTAGAATAATTCTTTGCTTTCACTCGGCACTGCGATCTGTCGACTGATATGTTCTGTCTTTCTGATTGCAGAGGTCTTGTGATCTTGGAGCTTGGCTCACCGAGTTGAAGAAGAAACATATCAGCGTTGAACTTGACCTCAAACTGGCAAAGAAGAATCTGAAGAAAGCTCAAGAAGAAACAACCATCATGGGAGCTAATCACTCGACCGTTTTGTCTACTTTGTAGCTTTACACTTGGCACTGGCTTTTTTTCAGTCTCTTTGAACCGAGTGAATTCACATAAGCATATGTGCCTAGTGAAAATCGCCAACTCCAGTCTTGTCTGAAGAGTGTTGTTTCTTTAGAGAGGATGAAGGAAGCTCTGGAGCAGAAGGATCTGGACCTTGCAGCTGCTCAAAAGGAAGCGCGCGAGAAGACGAAGCTTGCGGATGAGAAGCTGGCTTCAGTCGGCAAGTTGGAGGATGAGAATGTGACGTTGAAGACGACTGTCTCGGACGCTAACCGTGAAGTTGAGCAACTGCGGAAGGACAAGGAGAACTTGACCGCTGAAGTCGAAGGCCTCAGGACCAAGACTGGCAAGCTAGAGTCTCATTTAGAGCAACTCGCGGCAAATCTTGTCCTGAAGCTTGAGGGTACGTCTGTCCCGTTAAATAACTGTCGTCAACTGAGATTTGTAATACTGTCGACTCATTGTTTGTTGTGATGAAAAACAACTCTATCAGAACTTCGAGGCCGAAACTGGACGGGTCGAGATAGGTCTCGACCCTATCAACTGCCCCATGAAGGATGAAGCTGCGATGAACTTGCTCCGACTGGAATCGCGCTTGAATGACGCAGTTGACTATCTGGCTCGGCTGAAGGTGGTGATGACCAGAGTGGATGTTGAGCTCTGGCCTCGGGAGGAACTATCGCAAGACCTCGAGTCCTTGATGGCTCGGCTAAACCAAATTTCAAGTCGAGTGCAAGAGTGGAAGAAATCCTCTACCCATTGTGCTGCTGATGTCTCTTTGTCTCTGGTTCGAGTGCACTGCAAGGAAGCTAAAGAGGAAAAGTTGGCAGCTCTCAAAGTGGCGAACACAAAGAAGCACTCCTTCCAGGATTTCATGGACACTTTCCTCAAGGCAGCCACTCGCATCGCCGACAGCATCGACCTCGACAGCTTCTGCGACCCGGCCAATCCTTCTCCCGCCGAGTAATCAAAAGAAAAACATTATGCTTATCACTTTTATTTGCCTTGGAATGCCGAGTGAATTTGTAACCGTTAAAACTCCTTCGAGCCTGATGCTTGAGCACTTTATTCTACGGTTAAGAAACTTTGGATTGGTCACCTCACACACTGCGTTTGTCTTTGAATGAAATTCGCCTTTCTATTGAAATGCTCTGGATCTTCTTCTTTTCTTCCAACCTGCATAACAAAAACACGAAGAAATAGAGAATGGGTTAGGAGTAGAGATGTAGCATTTCACTTGGTGAAATGCAATGTTCAGTTTTTATGTAAGTTTAACACATGGAAAGCTGGAGAGCATGCTGAGAGTTTTCTTGCCTGAGGACTAGGGTAGCCACCAATGGGCCAGCCAACGGGCTAGTTCACATCCTTCTGGAGGAGAGTGTACTCCTGCTCAATTCCATACCTGTTTGGGTTCAGAGATAAGCCTAATCAATGCTCTAACCGTAATCAGATAAGGGTACAAATGTGGAAACCGCCAAATTTTGTGGTCCTTCAACCCATTTTTGGTACCGTTTTCTATCTGTATCTGCTAAATAAATCTGTAATTCCAGGGACATCAATTTTACTCTTATCTTCCTAACTCATTTCCATCTGATGCAAAGTGAGTGCGGTGTGGTACTAATCTATATTGTACAACTTATTATGTTCTCACATGTGTATGTGTGTTAAGACACAAGAGCACTACTACAACTTTTATATGAAACACCGCAACAACAAAAAACTTGAAATATCGACGGAGGTATTCGTACCATGTCTCCTCAGCTGCAACCTTCGGGGTGTTGAAGATCTTGGCAGCATTGTTCTTCTTGTTGGTGGGGATTGGAACACCTTGTGGTGTGTAGCAGTCGCACATAACCTACAAGGGAGTAATAAATAGGAAAAGATCAACAAACCAACGACTTTGCGCCAAATACAGTAGAAACTTGGCCTCTGATTTAGCTGAAGCTTTTTTTTCTCAGTTCAAGTATTTAAGATTTGTGTTAGTCAAACAGTTGTCTGATAGGCCAAGTTGTTTCTCTGAAGAGACATTCTCATAAGCAATTAATTATGAGCCAAGTAGGTCTACTAGTGGAATTTTAGGGTGTTTACACAACAGGGCGTAAACACCTGGTTATTTTGTCCACCAGATCACACATATGTCCAAGCACATCAAACAGCTACAAAATTCAATTTTCATTTTTAAATTTAAGCCACAAAATTCAGTTTTTATTTTTAAAATTTAGCAGTGCCCAGAAACAATGTTTTCCTGTCAATTTTTTTCAAAGACCCATCTGCATCTTACTTTTCCTACTTTATGGCATCCAGCATCTTTGGTGCATAAAAAGTTTGAAAGAAGCATGGAAGATAAAAAGTAGCGAGGACTTACAAGGAGGTTGTCACCCCTCCTGAACGGGTCCTTGAAAATGGCCTGGGGGATTCATCAGAGTCAAAAAGAAAAAACAGCTTGTAAGCAAACAAGGAAAGTAGAAATACTATAAGTAAAATAAATAAAAGTATTAGAGAAGGCGAGATAATCATTTTATTAGTCTTGCTAAGTCTTCGTCGACTAAAACTTGGTCATGTCTCAGTCGATGCTATATACGTGAGACCATACATTAAGATTCGTGCAAAGTTCCGTTTTCAGATTTTCCTTTTCCTTTCTTACAAAGAAATATCACTTCACTGAGACCTAGCTACGCCCTTATTTTATGTAAGAAACTGTTTTTAGACTAGCCTCCAATTTATACATACTTCATGTACATTTTTTGCGTCAGTAGCAATGTCATTGTTCTGACATTTTCCCATTAGTTGATGGACGGAATCGAAGTTATTGCAAACTGCAGGTACTATAGCAAATCAGCTCGTATAAGCATTACAGTTATGCTCATGAATCATGCTTACTAAGCAGCATCAGCATCACAATCTACGCCGTCTCACGTGATGCCAACAAATGCATTCTGTGTTAGTTTATCTTAGGGGAACTTCGTACCTCTTTATCCAGCCATGGGCCTGCGGCTCGTCGTGCCTCGTTGACTGCTCTGATCTGCCGCCGACAAGTCAAGAGACGGGCAGGCGCCGTTCAGGTCTAGTTGGAGTACTGGCAGCGCTTCCCCCACCTTCCAAATGCTAGACTCGGCTGCTCTGTCCAGCAGATCTGCCACCGCATGCGCTGCCTGTGTGTACTCGCCGCCCCCAATCGCCGGCAGGGGAAAACAAGGCAAAATCCCTAAGAAACGCTCACACCCAATGAGTCAACAATCCAGAAAAACAATTGATGGCAAAAAAGAATACCTGGCCACTAGATCTGATAGGAACTTGAATCCGTCCCCCCTCAGGGCCGGGCCTGGAGGAGATCTGTGCTCGGCTCCCATGGCGGCAGCGGATCTCGAGGTCAGGGCGACCGGCGACGATGCTTTCGTGGCGGGGCGGCGAGCTTGTGGGGAGGTGGACGCGACGCAGGCTGCAACGCGAGGCGACGGGGATCCTGGGGTCCGGTGAGGTGGCGGCGCGCACCGGCAGGCGGAGGCGAGGTGGCGCAGCAGCGCGGGATCGAGGGAGGCGGGGTTGGGCGGCGCTCGGCTGTGGGGCAGGCATCGTCGGCCTTCTTGCCGGGGCAGGCGGCGTCGACAGACACCCCATACGCCCCGCGCGAGGGAGAGGGAGAGACGAGCGGGAGAGAGAGGTGTGTGGGGGCAGAGACAGAGGGGATAGAGATAGAGGAGGTGGGGGCACCGTTTTTTTACCCGCAAAAAATAGTCCCACCTCTTTGCCGTCTGCCAGTAGATGGCAAAGAATCTTTGCCGTCTGCCAGTAGACGGCAAAGAGGGGGTTGGACCATTGCAGTGTACTGGGACCCCACCAGCACCTCTTTGCCGACGGCAAAGAAATGACAGATGACAAAGACCTTATTTGCCGTCTGCCAGTTCTTTGCCATCTGTTGTTTGGTAGCTGATGGCAAAGACCTTCTTTGCCGTCCGCAAGCAGACAGCAAAGAGCTGGCACACGACAAATAAGCTAATTCTAGTAGTGGGGTGCTTCCAAGTAGCAACAGTCCTGGGGGAGTTTTTTTGCAATTATTTTGATTTGATTTGCTTAGAGCATGGGACTGGGCAGCCCGGTGACCAGCCATTTTCTCGTGAATGAGGAGCGGAGTCCACTCCTCTTGAGAATAACCCGCCTAGCATGGAAGATACAGACATCCCTAGTTGATACATGAGCTATTCGAGCATACATAACAGAATTTTATTTGAAGGTTTAGAGTTTGGCACATATAAATTTACTTGGAACGACAGGTAGATACTGCATATAGGAAGGTATGGTGGACTCATATGGAATAACTTTGGGGTTTATGAAAGTGGATGCACAAGCAGTATTCCCGCTTAGTACAAGTGAAGGCTAGAAAAAGACTGGGAAGCGACCAACTAGAGAGCAACAACAGTCGTGAACATGCGTTAAAATTAATAAACATTGAGTGCAAGCATGAGTGGGATATAATCCACCATGAACACAAACATCGTAGAGGCTATGTTGATTTTGTTTCAACTACATGTGTGAACATGTGCCAAGTCAAGCCACTTGAATCGTTCAAAGGAGGATACCACCCTATCATACCACATCACAACCATTTTAATAGCATGTTGGCACGCAAGGTAAACCAATATAAACTCCTAGCTAATTAAGCATGGCATAAGCAACTATAATCTCTAATTGTCATTGCAAACATGTTTATTCATAATAGGCTGAATCAGGAACGATGAACTAATCATATTTACAAAAACACAAGAGGTCGAGTTCATACCAACTTCTCTCATCTCAAATCAATCCATCATATATCGTCATTATTGCCTTTCACTTGCACGACCGAACGGTGTGGATAATAAATAGTGCACGTGCATTGGACTAAGCTGGAATCTGCGAGCATTTCAGTACAAAGGAGAAGACAAGTTAATATGGTGTCACACCCTGATTTTCATGCCACAACAGTTAAGCTAATTAATCATGATAGAGTGTGGTTCGACAAAAACTTTTGCATTATTTGGCTTTTATTTGAGTTGGTATTCTCTCTGAGATTTTTCAAGTGCTCTTTAAAGTCAACACAACTCCACCTTCTATACTTCATCTCCTTGCTCCAAACTTCTGCCCCAATGATCATGCCATCTGTATAGTGCAATATAGAATTTTCTTACAAAAATAATTTGGCCAAAAAGCATTTTCTAAATTTAGTTTTCCAAAAACCCCTAAATTGAGGTTTGCACTACAAGTACTTGATTTGGGGTATGAAAAATCTTTCAAAGAGTATGTTTGACTCCTATTAAGTATAGGACTCCCATAAACCACAAAAATATAATTTTAAAAGTTATTCTGCTATTTTATTTAAAGGCTTATTCTTTAGGCCAGAAATGGTCTTTAATGGGTTAAAATTATTTTAATGCTTTAAAAATATTTGTGAAAATTCAGGGAAACTCAATGGACATATATTGTCCATATATAAGAGTTTCATCACATGGTCATGTTCAAAATATTGGTCAAACCCCTCCAAAACCCTTTTTGGATATTTCAAGCTTTTGAAATATTTACAAAGGAAATATACTCTAAAAATTCTAAGAAAAGTTTAGCATGTCACATATGACATATTGGGTGATCTTCCCAAGCCTCATGTCTTGGAGAACAAGATAACATCACCAAATCTCCCCAAAACCCTCTCTGACCAGAATCAAATTTGAAAAACTTTGTACTACCAACTTTCTCAACTTGACCCCAACTTTTGTGAGCATGTTCACACGACCAAATGAGGCCACTACACAAAGTGGTGCATCAAGGGGAAGTGATTTGCTCAACTAGATCTACATAAGTTTGTTTCTGCTAATTTCTAGGGTTTGCCAAAGTTTCATTAGCACACTCTTCCAAATGAGCTCATCTTCCATCGACCCAGTCATTTTGTCATGAAAAACATCCTTGCCAAATGGCACAAGAAGGAAATTAGTGCAGGTACCCCAAAACCATATCAAACACCTTCTGCATGTTAACTAAAAACCCTGTTTGGGCCTCTTCCACTAATCTCCATGAGTTCCACTTTTAACCACAGCCCCTCCTAGTCCCCTTCCACCTCCAGTAACAATGGCAAATCCACAGCTCAATTATTGGAGGGGTAAAACCCCACTTTCTCTCTCTGGACAGCCCATTTCCCCCCTTCTCTCAACCCCATCGTCTCCTATTGGCCATCCATAGCATCCAAGGCCCCTCCCCCTTTCTTTACTCCTCCCTAGAGCTACCAGACATGCTTGGCCATGCTCACTTTGCCTAAACAAATGGCATGCCGGCCATTTGCACGCTCTCGAGCACGCTACAGCGCGCTCCCGCACTGTAGCCGCCCCCTGCCAACCACCTTCGGCCACCTCGGGCCTCCCCAACACGCCCGACGATGCTCCTCGACGTCCGCAACACGCCACAGCCTGGTCCCCCTCCTCCTTCTCCCTCCTCTTGCACCAGCTCGCACGCGCGATGACCGCCCGAGCGCACCAGTGAGCGTTCTCACACGCGCGGTGCCTCTGGCCCCTCCTGCTCCCTCTCTCTTATTTCCCTCGCTCTGGACCGAACCCATGAGCACCCCAGACATGCCCACGTGCGCCCTCGTGACCCACAGCAACGGCAACGACCTCGACGGCGCACGGGTCTACGGTGAGCCGTGGCTCGCCTACTTAAAGGCCTCCCCGAGCCTCTCCCTCACCACCACTTGCTCCAACATACTCCAAATCGGCCCCATGTTCCCTCAGCTCTCCTCCAGGAGCACCCGAGCTCGACATTGAGCTCGAGCTCCGCTGCTTCGGCTCGCCGGAGTTCGCGAGGTACAGGCCTCCCCCGCTCCTCCTCAGCCTCGATCTGGAATCCCCAAACACCACTAACCATTTCCCCCCCGTTTCCCCTCTCTTTAGCTGTCGGAAACGGCCGGAACCGCTGCCACCCGAAGCTCCTCCGTCGTGCCTCCACGTCGCCGACGAGCCAGGCCGCTTCGGCGACCACCTCCACATCCCCCCGAACGGCGACTCGACGAGGAGTCCAATGGTGCCATTAGCTCACACAGCCGTGCCTGGAAACGTCGCCGGTGAGCTCGCCGGCCCTCTGTTATAGGGTTAGGGATGACAGGCAGGCCCCGCCTGTCAGCCTCTCCTCTCCCTCGCCTCCCTCTCTCTCACTTGCGCCTGGGCCCCGCCCGTCTGGTTCAAACCTGGCACGCGCGCCTGTCGGCTCGCCTAGGCTGAATCGCCTCTGGGCCTGTGCACTGCGGCTGTTCTGGCCTAGTTGCACAGTGCCCCTTTTCCTTTTCTTTTTATGTCACTTTTCCAAAAATTCCACAGGATGAAATATTTATCCAAATGCAATAATTCCAACTCCTAAAATCTTAGAATAATCCCACCTATTTATGGATTGTAACTTTCATACACATCCATTACACTTTTCTACACTATTCAAATTTAAATTCAAATTTGAACAAAAAAAATCTATGTTTGAAAATCCACTACTCTGTCCCCCTAACTCCAAACCCAAAACTAAGAATTTTCCCCTTCTTAGTTTTCCTCCTAGTATTTTACAAAAATAAGTTGACATTTTTCTGAGCACTTTGCTTTTCTGTTTTTATTATTGTCTTATTTTTCTGTTATTTTCTTGCGACGATTAGATCCCGTATTTGAAGAAATTGCTAAAGAAGAAGGAGGAGAAGGATTTGAAGTCCTCGAACAACAAGCCAATCAAGGTAAGCAGCCCTTTGACCACGACACCCCCCTTGTTCATCGGTACCCTTCCGATTGCATGATGATGAAATATGACGGTGGTAAACTTGTTGTGAACCACCACATGATGCATACCCCTACTCATGACTTTACCTTGTTCATGATGGCAATGTCAAGAGACTAGCATAATGATGCATGTGTACCATGAACTCTTCGTGGTTACATTATTTTGAAATCCGCATCGGGTGCCCCTAATGCCCTTGGGAGATGTTGAACTAAGGTCACCACTTGAGGAAGAAGTGGTGTACCGAAGAGAGCTTTTGGTGTGTATGTAAAATGATGGATTAGATTTATGTGTGATTACCGTCCCAACCAAACATGTGCAACCACTCTACCCCTTTATGGGACGGGACATTATTGATTACTTAGGCTGATACTAGCATGGTTCCCACATTACTAGTGACGGCGGTGACTTGAGGTCACTCTCGGGACGGGGTCGTGCTTGGATAGGCGGCCATGACTGTTTTCACAGGGCACCGGACACACTGTTGGTCCCTTCGTGTATGCATGATAATGTGAAAAGGGCAGAGTCCCACGATCTTTTTCTTATACATGAGGGCCGTATATCAACGAGTGGACCCTAAGTTAGTGTCGTCTAGGGAAAGGTAATGATCGGGTGCTTCCCCCGAGTACTTGAGGTTCTGCGGGATCATGGATTACACAAAAGCTTCCCGGATCTTGTGGGTAAAGTGCGCAACCTCTGCAGAGTGTCAAACTATTCGAATAGTCGTGTCCATGGTCATGGACAGTTGGGAGGTGCTACTTAAACTATGTCCAGAAATTTTACAATCTTGGTGCATGTGTGTGTGGAAGAGAACTATTTGTGTCAAGGTGGTGACTTGACATGGCATTGATCCAAACTCTATTTATGTTGATATCCGTAACCTGTTCTCAAGGTTACCCATGTTCATTGATGCATATCTCACAAGTTGTTAGGACATCTCAACTAGCTTTAAGCTAGGTTGCTTACTTGTTGTACAATTGCATTGTTACTTTGAACCAAATCATGGGTTGCTTGCGAGTACATTCAAAGTACTCATTGGCTTGCCACTGGTTATTTAATTGACCAGGCATGGAAGAACAGGAGTTCGAGGAAGAGTTCATTGGTGATGAACATGCGAACTAGGATGCTTCCCAGTCAGAATGCCTGTAGGGTTAAGGCAGATGGCATGGGTTCTACTTATCAACGAAGATTTCCGCTGCTTATGTTTCATTTGATGTTCAACCCTTATGTCTTATCTATGTAAGACTTGACCATAATGGTCACAATTTGTGTAAGACGGTATGTATGGATGTAAGGCTCTTGTTATTCAGCTTCTGTGTGTTTAGTGAGCATTGATCTCTGGGATCACTGTACACGTACATTCGGTGATCTCGACTTATGAGTCGGGGTCCCCACAGAGCTGGTATCAGAGCCATCCTGACTGTAGGAAGCCTTAGTTAGCATCGTCGTTAGCTAGGATAAAACAAATTTTCAAAACCATCTATACCTCGCCTCTTTTTTGAGATTTCCCAAAACTAAGGGATATTTTCAGTATTAACCCCTCCTATTCAACTTTTGTAGATGGCCATCGCCCCCTTGAGACTCCTTACGACAGGATTTCCATCACTCCTAAGTGATTGCCTCCAACAATGCCACTATCCCTTGCTGCCCATGTACACCCTGCATGAACTGGAAAATGATGTGTTCGAGAAGGAGTTATACGCCGAGGTTTTTGTGCCTGCCAAGACCTCACCTCAGAGGTGGTTCTTCATTGGACCACCCATGCCAACAAGAGACCTAGCCATTCAGCAAGTGGCATATGATGCACTCCTCCGTCTTCGAGACCTCCTTCTAGAAATGAAAGAAGAACATGCCACCTGCTACCTACCTGGCAAGAGAGGATTTGGAGCTCTGACTCAAGTGATGATTTCCCCAGAAGACGAGGATCCAACCCTCAAGTACCAGATCCGTTTCGTCAACACAGGAGACTACCTTCTACGCCACCTTACCGAAGAATTTCTCAAGGCTCGCCAAGATCTCCCTTCACTTTTGCACCTCCACTGCCTCGAGAAGAAGATGGTGGTCGAGCAAGAACAAAAAATCACTGCCCTAGAAGACCACATTACTAATCAGGAGCAGCAAATCAAGGAACTTCAGAAAGCTGGCAACCAAACCCCACGCAGGAGGCAAAGGAATGGATTTCCGTATCCACCTCGTAGAGGATAATCGTCAGGCCCCCGATGACAATACCCAAGACTAAATAGCAACCCTTTTTCTTTCGTCACATGTCACAGGTGTGGTGAACTCGGGCATACTAATAGGATGTGTCCCAACAAGCAGCCGACTATCGCATGTCCATTGGCACCTAGGAGAACCTAGAAGCTGAAGACCAAATGCCTTTCTCTCAAAGTGATGAAGCAAGCACGACTACCAAATCCGAGGACCCCTAGGGTAGGATGAGTCGTGTACCCCCTATGCGTAGTCGAGTCCATATGATGGTTCAAATGAAACCATGTTGAGTGTTGCTTGTTCTTATCTGTTTGTGTTTCGATATAAGTCGCACTTTTGCCTTAGGCAGCTTGTATGCGACTATATCACCTATCTTATCTTAATGAAATTGTGTGTGGCCTTTTAACACCTATTTCTTTGCACCTGCACTATAGAACCCCCTTTAGGCATTCCCCCCATCTATGCTACTTTTCCCTCTCATCCCTCTCTCCTCAACTGAAGACCGGCAAGATAAGGTACACCAAGAATTCTACTTCGGCGACCAACTAGCACTGGAGACTTTTGTTGCAGCCTCCTCGACCAAGTGCAACCCAGCAGAGTTATGTTTACCCCTCAAGATTAGAAACCCATCCCTAGACCCTTTGAGACTTCACGATATAACCCAGCTCGAATCCCTAACCAAGTGCTTAACCCACAAAATTGCAAGAAAACCAGCTAAGCCTCCGTAACCTTGCACTGGTTCATTATGGAACTAGTGGACATAGTGAACGAGCACATTATCATCCTAAGATAGCACCAGAACTGACGATGCGATAGGGTAGACCTATTTGAGGATATTTATATAGGACAAATGACTTAATGAGTTTATATCAGAGACATTGAGGAATTATCCGAGACTTTTTGGTGGATTATGACGTTTTCATGTTAGTTGATGAACTTGGTGGGATCATGTTAATAGAGTAGCATAGTATTCATTACCCATGGAGTAAATTGGATTTTGTAGGACAATTATGATCGCACAATGAAATTCTTGAAGGTATAAGGATTTGACATAGCCAGGGGATATTGATAGAAGATAGCTGCCATGATATTTGGATTAAATAGGTGATCCTAATGGAGTCTAGATGCTGAGTAAGTCTACATGGTTCGGATTAAATTGGATTTATACCGATGATCTCAATTATGATACCATGTTTATTGGTGGATAATAAACTAGGAGATTGGGTTAATTGTCGGAGTTGATTTGGGGATCTATATAAGCTTGAGGTTGGAAGTTACTTGACCCCGATGATGGGAATTGGTGGACTAACTATAGTAAAGATAGCTCTTTCAAGTATTTGGTGATTATAGGACATTAGAAGATCGTGTGGAACACCATAGACGTTGGACTTGTAGAATTAATAGACTATGTAGTGATTGATGCAAGTTAATGGGCTGCTGGAGTTGATTCATAGGAAGGAAACAAGATCTTGGAGTGGCATACGTCGTGTTTCCTTAGGATAGAGATGCAATATCTTGGACCTTGGAAGAATAGGCTGAGCACTTGGATTGTCGTGTTTAATTCAAGTTTGGCAGTTGTATGTTCTACCCATGGATTCTTACATGAGGATATCCATACACCTGAGTTTGGAGATAGTAGACATGTATGATTTTGTTAAGACCTCCTCTCGGGAGCCATGACGATATAAATAATATGAGTGACGATTGGAGTTGATCTATACGGGATGATTCTTTCGGTAATATAATGTGATTTGTTTGGAGGCTGGATAGAACAATTGGCATCTCAGAAACCGTGCTTAAGGATAAGATGATAAGCATTCACCCACACACTAAAATCCTTGAAACCCTTATGCCCTACCAAGCCATAACATGGTCAGATCATGACCACATGCTTTGGCTCTAGATCGAGAAGACCTTGGCCAATGCTCAACCATGACCACCATCAATGCACCATCCCACTTTATGTACCACATGAACAAGTCTTCATGGAGTACATGGACAGGTTGGTTGTCATCTATATTTGGTAACCTACTTGACTACCAGAAGGCGGAAGAAGGGTCGTTCAGCTGGTTAGGGAACATCTGAAGACCGCCATGTCAAGGAGGAAGAACTATACCAACCACCACCCTCAAGAAGTGAACTTCCCCATCGAAGACCGTACGTATCTGCAAACCACTCCTCTCACAGGAACCAAGCATTTCCAAAAGGAAGCTCACACCAAGATTATCGACCCCCCTTTGAGCTCACTACAAGACGAAGAGAAGGAGGCTACCAGCTAGAGTTACCATCTGAGTCACCCATTGTACACAATGTTTTTCCACACAACACCACTCTGGAAACATTTTCAACTTCCTAACAAGCACAGTCTCTAAGAGGACATCAATCACCGAGCCATCGACCCCCAGCTTAGCCTGAACCACCGTGAGAGACCCTTTAGCAACCTAGATCAAGAAGAACGTTATACACAAAGCCACACCATACAGTACTTCAAGGTTCAATGGAGCACCACTCGGAGGCACAAGTAATATGAGGACGTGAAGACTAACCCGAGGTCCAGTTTTCGTATTCCTTTCCACGCCTAGTTTGGGAATCTCAGGGACGAGATTCTTGGAAGGGGGTAGGTCTGTCACACCCTGATTTTCATGCCACAACACTTAAGTTAATAAATCATGATAGAGTGTGGTTTGACAAAAAGTTTTGCATTATTTGGCTTTTATTTGAGTTGGTTTTCTCTCTGTGATTTTTCAAGTGCTCTTTAAAGTCAACACAACTCCACCTTCTATACTTCATCTCGTTGCTCCAAACTTCTGCCCCAATGATCATGCCATGTGTATAGTGCAATATAGATTTTCTTACAAAAATAATTTGGCCAAAAAGCATTTTCTAAATTTAGTTTTCAAAAAACCCCTAAATTGAGGTTTGCACTACAAGTACTTGATTTGGGGTATGAATAATCTTTCAAAGAGTATGTTTGACTCCTATTAGGTATAGGACTCCCATAAACCACAAAAATAAAATTTTAAAAGTTATCCTGCTATTTTATTTAAAGGCTTATTCTTTAGGCCAGAAATGGTCTTTAATAGGTTAAAATTATTTTAATGCTTTAAAAATATTTGTGAAAATTCAGGGAAACTCAGTGGACATATATTGTCCATATATAAGAGGTTCAGCACATGGTCATGTTCAAATATTGGTCAAACCCCTCCAAAACCCTTTTTGGATATTTCAAGGTTTTGAAATATTTACAAAGGAAATATTATCTAAAAATTCCAAGAAAATTCTAGCATGTGACATATGACATATTGGGTGATCTTGCCAAGCCACATGTATTGGAGAACAAGATAACATCACCAAATCTCCCCAAAACCCTCTCTGACCAGAATCAAATTTGAACAACTTTGTACTACCACCTTTTGTCAACTTGACTCCAACTTTTGTGAGCATGTTCACATGACCAAATGAGGCCACTACACCAAGTGGTGCATCAAGGGGAAGTGATTTGCTCAACTAGATCTACACAAGTTTAGTTCTGCTAATTTCTAGTATTTGCCAAAGTTTCATTAGTAAAGTCTTCCTAATGAGCTCATCTTCCTTCTACCCTGTCATTTTGTCATGAAAAACACCCCTGACAAGTGGCACAAGAAGGAAATTAGTGCAAGTACTCCAAAACCATATCAAACACCTTCTGCATGTTAACTAAATACCCTATTTGGGCTCTTCCACTAATCTCCATGAGTTCCACTTTTTACCACAGCCCCTCCTAGTCCCCTTGCACCTCCTGTAACAATGGCAAATCCACAGCTCAATTATTGGAGGGATAAAGCCCCACTTTCTCTCTCTCGACAGCCCATTTCCCTCTCTCTCTCAACACCACTCCTATCCTACTGGTCATCTATGGCATCCAAGGCCCCTCCCCCTTTATATACTCCTCCCTAGAGCTACCAGACATGCTTGGCCGTGCCCACTTTGCCAAAACAAATGGCATGCCAGCCATTTGCATGCTCTGGAGCGCGGTACAGTGCACTCCCGCACTGTAGCCGCCCCCAGCCAACCTCCTCCGGCCACCTCAGGCCTCCCCAGCGCGCCCGACGATGCTCCTCGGCATCCGCAACATGCCACAGCCTGGTCCACCTCCTCCTTCTCCCTCCTCTCGCCCCAGCTCGCACGCGCGACGACCACCCGAGCGCACCATTGAGCATGCTCACACGCGCGGCGCCTCTGGCCCCTCCTGCTCCCTCTCTCTTCTTTCCCTCGCTCTGGACCGAACCCACGAGCACCCCAGACATGCCGATGCACGCCCCCGTGACCCACAGCAACGGCAACGACCTCGCCGGCGCACGGGTCTATGGTGAGCCGTGGCTCGCCTACATAAAGGCCTCCCCGAGCTCTCCCTCACCATCACTCGCTCCTACCCACTCCAAATCGGCCCCCTATGCCTCAGCTCTCCTCCAGGAGTACCCGAGCTCGAGATCGAGCTCGAGCTCCGCCTCTTCGGCTCATCGGAGTTCGCGAGGTATAGGCCTTCCCCGCTCCACCTCTGCCTTGATCAGGAACCCCTGAACACCACTGACCATTTTCCCTATTTCCCCTCTCTTTAGCTACCGAAAATGGCCGGAACCGCCGCCACCCGAAGCTCATGTGCCGTGCCTGCTCGTCGCCGGCAAACCAGGCCGCTCCGATGACCACCTCCACCTCCCCCCGAACGGCGACTCGAAGAGGAGTCCAACGGTGCCATCTTCCCACACCGTCGTGCCCGAAAACGTCGCCGGTGAGCTCGCTGGCCCTCTGTCGTAGAGTTAGGGATGACAGGTGGGCCCCGCCTGTCAGCCTCTCCTCTTCCTCGCCTCCCTCTCTCTCACTAGCGCCTGGGCCCCGCCCGTTACGTTCAAACCTGGTGCGTGCGCGCCGCTCGGTTCGCCTGGGCCGAATCGCCTCTGGGCCTGTGCACTGCGGCTGTTCTGGCCCAGTTGCACAGTGCCCTTTTTCCTTTTCTTTTTCTCTCACTTTTCCAGAAGTTCCACATGATGAAATATTTATCCAAATGCAATAATTCCAACTCCTAAAATCTTAGAATAATCCCACCTATTTATTAATGTAACTTTCATACACATCCATTACACTTTTCTGCACTGTTCAAATTTAAATTCAAATTTGAACAATAAAATCTCTGTTTGAAAATCCACTACTCTGTCCCCCTAACTCCAAATCCAAAACTAAGAATTTTCCCCTTCTTAGTTTTCCTCCTAGTATTTTACAAAAATAAGTTGACATTTTTCTGAGCACTTTGACTTTGCTATTTTTATTATTGTCTTATTTTTCTGTTATTTTCCTGCGACGATTAGATCCCGTATTTGACAAAATTGCTAAAGAAGAAGGAGGAGAAGGATTTGAAGACCTCGAAGAACAAGCCAATCAAGGCAAGCAGCCCTTTGACCATGACACCCCCCTTGTTCATCGGTACCCTTCCGATTGCATGATGATGAAATATGACAGTGGTAAACTTGTTGTGAACCACCACATGATGCATACCCCTACTCATGACTTCACCTTGTTCATGATTGCAATGTCAAGAGACTAGTTGATGCATAATGATGCATGTGTACCATGAACTCTTCGTGGTTACATTCTTTCGAAATCCCCATCGGGTGCCCCTCATGCCCTTGGGAGATGTTGAACTAAGGTCACCACTTGAGGAAGAATTGGTGTACCGAAGAGAGCTTTTGGTGTGTATGTAAAATGATGGATTAGATTTATGTGTGATTACCGTCCCAACCAAACATGTGCAACCACTCTACCCCTTTATGGGACGGGACATTATTGATTACTTAGGCTGATACTAGCATGGTGCCCACATTACTAGTGACGGCGGTGACTTGAGGTCACTCTCGGGACGGGGTCGTGCTTGGATAGGCGGCCATGAATGTTTTCATAGGGCACCGGACACACCGTTGGTCCCTTCATGGATGCGTGATAATGTGAAAAGGGCAAAGTCCCATGATCTTTTGCTTATACACGAGGGCCGTGTATCAATGAGTGGACCCTATATTAGTGTCATCTAGGGAAAGGTAATGATCGAGTGCTTCCCCCGAGTACTTGAGGTACTGCGGGATCATGGATGACACGAAAGCTTCCTGGATCTTGTGGGTAAAGTGCGCAACCTCTGTAGAGTGTCAAACTATTCGAATAGTCGTGTCCACGGTCATGGACAGTTGGTAGGTGCTACTTAAACTATGTCCAGAAATTTTACAATCTCAATGCATGTGTGTGTGGAAGAGAACTATTTGTGTCAAAGTGGTGACTTGACATGGCATTGATCCAAACTCTATTTATGTTGATATCTGTAACCTGTTCTCAAGGTTACCCATGTTCATTGATGCATATCTCACAAGTTGTTAGGACATCTCAACTAGCTTTAAGCTAGGTTGCTTACTTGTTGTACAAATGCATTGTTACTTTGAACCAAATCATGGGTTGCGTGCGAGTACATTCAAAGTACTCATTGGCTTGCCACTGGTTATTTAATTGACTAGGCATGGAAGAAAATGAGTTCGAGGAAGAGTTCATTGGTGACAAACATGCGAAATAGGACGCTTCCCAGTCAGAATGCCTGTATGGTTAAGGCAGATGGCATGGGTTCTACTTATCAGCGAAGATTTCCGCTGCTTATGTTTCATTTGATGTTCAACCCTTAAGGCTTATCTATGTAAGACTTGACCATAATGGTCACAATTTGTGTAAGATGGTATGTATGGATGTAAGACTCTTGTTATTCAGCTTCTGTGTGTTCAGTGAGCATTGATCTCTGGGATCACTGTACATGTACATTCGGTGATCTCGACTTATGAGTCGGGGTCCCCACATATGGGCTCTTTGTTAGATCAACAATAATGCATATAAGAGCCACTTCAACATTTTGATCATGGTCTTCTCCTCTCGACTCCCAAAGAAAAGAAAAACAATTAACACTATTTACACGGGAAAGGTCCCAACAAGCAAAAGAAGAACAAGAAATGTTTTTGGGTTTTCTTTTAATAATTACTACTACAAGCATGGAAAGTAAACTAGCTAAATGATACAACTAATTTTTTTGATTTTTTATTAAGGTTTTTCAAACACACAAGAAGAAGACTAGAAAAGAAAATAAACTAGCATGGATATTACAATGAAAAAGTATGAGCACCGACAACTAGAATGAGTCTGTGAACATGAATGTAATGTCGGTGAGAAACACGTACTCCCCCAAGCTTAGGCTTTTGGCCTAAGTTGGTCTAAGGCCACGGCTGGCCTGGCGGATATCCAAAGTTGTAGCTGGGGTCATACTGAGATGTAGCAGTTATTGCCTCATGAGCTGCAGCTTGGAGGTGAGCTGCCTCCGTCCTCCTCTCATACTCGTTCGCCTCCTCCCTGGTTATAGTATATCTCCTTTTTGCCTGAAAATCACATAAACCAGGAGCAGGGAGAGCAACATGGACAGTATGGCGTCTGTCAAAGATTAGTAGGTACTGGAGGAACTGTTCATTCCTCTCAACAAACTGATGATGAACCATAGCATTGTAATCTAGATAAGCAGTAGGCAACTCCATATCATTTTCATGTATGGGTATCTCAAGAACATTAGCCACACGGGTTGCATAAATCCCACCTAACAAGTCTCCACTTAAACTATTATTATGCAACCTACGTGCAACAATGGCCCCCAAGTTATATTGTTTATCTCCTAGTACAACACTCTTGAGAACACTAAGATCAGGGACACACATGTGACATGCCTCATCCTTGCCATTTATGGATCTACCTATAAAGAGAGCAAAATAATGTATAGCAGGAAAAATGAATGCTCCCTATGGTAGCTTGTGCTATTTCCCTAGATTCACCCACAGTGATACTAGCAAGAAAATCTTTAAGCTCAGCTTTGCGGGGTTCACTGGCACTACCACATTGCAGGAGTTTACAAGCAGCACAAAAATCTTCTAAGTCCATTGTATAAGATTTACCATAGAGATCAAATAGGACAGTGTGAGAATTACGCGAAGATGAAAATTTGAACCTTCTCACAAAGGAATCATTCAAGTAATAGTATTGAGGGCACTTATCTAGCATGAAGCCCTCTAGTTCAGCATTACGCACATATGCCACAAATTCCTCTTTAGTTCCCACTTGGACCATGAAATCTTCTAACAGCCACTCACAAGGCCGCACTTGAACGTCGCTTGGTGGTTCATCGTCCGGCTCACGTATTGCGGGCCTAGGTCCTTGCTTCCTTGAAGAACCACCTTGGTACATTTTCCAAAACATATTTCTTTCTCTGAAAGATTTCTGAAATTTTTAGTAACTTAAAATAAAAGTGAACCAAACTCAACAAAATTGATAGCAACAACTCCAACAAGTGCCTAGAGACTATATCATGCGTTAGAACTACTTGGGACCAAATAAATTTGACATGCAAGCTCAAGAACAGGGTCACCTAGGCAGCAAAAATTTGCAATGAATAACGCACTAGAACAAAAACTAATTGGACCATAGGAGGAGTCACATACCGAAGATCAATTCCCCTAAGTAGTTTTGTGAGTGAAGCTTTGGCAGCAAAATGGGAGCAAAATGAGCTAGAACTCGTGCTTGAGCTGGTTGGTGATTTGTTTGGGAGGAAGAAGGAGTGTGTGGGTGCAGGAATAAGTGGAGGGGGCCACCAGGGGCCCACGAGGCAGGGTGCGCGCCCGAGGGGGGTGGGCGCACCCTGGACCCTCGTGGCCAGGTGCTTGCCCCCTCTGGTGTGTTCTCAGTGCCAGATATTCTCAAATATTCTAGAAAAAATCATATTTCATTTATAGCGCATTTGGAGAACTTTTATTTTCGGGGTATTTTTTATTGCACGGATAATTCAGAAAACAGATAGAAAATACTATTTTTGCTTTATTTAATATAAATAACAGAAAGTAAAAGGAGGGTACAGAAGGTTGTGCCTTCTAACTTCATCCATCTCATGCTCATCAAAAGGAATCCACTAACAAGGTTGATCAAGTCTTGTTAACAAACTCATTCTGAATCACATGAAACCGGAGAAATTTCGAATAACACTAGGTTACCTCAACGGGGATATGCACATCCCCAATAATAAGAATATCACATTTCTTCTTAACAGTAGGAAGAGGAAATTCAAAACCTCCAATAATAATCAATGGAATTTTTCCAATAGAGTTGATACTAAGGACTTGAGGTTGTTTCCTTGGGAAGTGTACCGTATGCTCATTACCATTAACATCAAAAGTGACATTGCCTTTGTTGCAATCAATAACAGCCCCTGCAGTATTAAAAAAGGTTCTACCAAGGATAATCGACATACTATCGTCCTCGGGAATATCAAGAATAACAAAGTCCATTAAAATAGTAACATTTGCGACCACAACAGGCACATCCTCACAAACACCGACGGGTATAGCATTTGATTTATCAACCATTTGCAAAGATATTTCAGTAGGTGTCAACTTATTCAAATCAAGTCTACGATATAAAGAGAGAGGCATAACACTAACACCGGCTCCAAGATCACATAAAGCAGTTTTAACATAGTTTCTTTTAATGGAGCAAGGTATACTTGGTACTCCTGGATCTCCTAATTTCTTTGGTATTCCTCCCTTAAAAGTGTAATTAGCAAGCATGGTGGAAATTTCAGCTTCCGGTATCTTTCTCTTATTTGTAACAATATCCTTCATATACTTAGCATATGGATTCATTTTAAGCATATCAGTAAAACGCATACGCAAGAAGATAGGTCTAATCATTTTAGCAAAGCGCTCCAAATCCTCATCATCCTTTTTCTTGGATGGTTTAGGAGGGAAAGGCATGTGTTTCTAAACCCATGGTTCTCTTTCTTCACCTTGCTTCCTAGGGACGAAGTCTCTCTTATCATTAGATTGATTCTTTGATTGTGGGTTATCAAGATCAACAGTAGGTTCAATCTCTACATCATTGTCATTACTAGGTTAAGCATTAACATGAACATCATCACTAACATTATCACTAGGTTCATGTTCATCACCTGATTGTGTTTCAGCATCAGAAATAGAAATATCATTGGGATTCTCAGGTGTGTCAACAGCAGATTCACTAGAAGCATGTAGAGTCCTATCCTTTTTCTTTTTCTTCTTTTTAGAAGGACTAGGTGCATCAACATTAGGTCTCTGAGAATCTTGCTCAATTCTCTTAGGGTGGCCCTTAGGATACAAAGGTTCCTGAGTCATTCTACCACCTCTAGTCACAACTTTAACAACATTATTATTTCTCTTATTATTTAATTCATTGAGCAAATCATTGTGAGCTTTAAGTACTTGCTCTGCTTGAGTGGTAACCATGGAAGCATGTTTACTAATAAGTTTAAGTTCACCTTTAACTCTAGACATATAATCACTCAAGTGTTCAATCATATAAGCATTTCTTTTCAATTGTCTACAAACATAAGCATTGAAGTTTTCTTGTGTAACAATAAAATTATCAAACTCATCTAAGCATCGGCTAGCAGACTTATAATGAGAAATATCACCTTCATCAAATCTATAGAGAGAATTTACCTTTACTACCTGTGTCGGGTTATCAAGACCATGTATTTTGTCAACCGGCGGCAAATTAAGACCATGTATTTCTTCAATAGGAGGTAAATTCTTAACATATTCAGCTTTAATACCCTTTTGTTTCATAGATTTCTTTGCCTCTTGCATATCTTCAGGACTGAGAAATAGAATACCCCTTTTCTTCAGAGTTGGCTTAGGAGTTGGTTCAGGAAGTGTCCAATTATTTTCATTAGTTAGCATATTATTCAATAGCAATTCAGCTTGATCAACAGTTCTTTCCCTGAAAACACAACCAACACAACTATCCAGGTGGTCTCTCGAAGCATCGGTTAGTCCATTATAAAAGATATCAAGTATTTCATTTTTCTTGAGAGGATGATCTGGCAAAGCATTAAGTAATTGGAGAAGCCTCCCCCAAGCTTGTGGGAGACTCTCTTCTTTAATTTTCACAAAATTATATATTTCATTTAAGGAAGCTTGTTTCTTATGAGCGGGAAAATATTTAGCAGAGAAGTAATATACCATATCCTGGGGACTACGCACACAACCAGGATCAAGCGAATTAAACCATGTTTTAGCATCACCCTTTAATGAGACCGGAAATAATTTAAGAATATAGTAGTAGCGAGTTTTCCCATCATTAGTGAACAGGGTGGCTATATCATCTAATTTAGTAAGATGTGCCACAACAGTTTCAAATTCATAGCCATAAAAAGGATTAGATTCAACCAAAGTAATTATCTCAGGATCAACAGAGAAATCATAATCCTTATCAGTAACAAAGATAGGTGAAGTAGCAAAAGCAGGGTCGTATTTCATTCTAGCATTCAAAGATTTTTCTTTCAGCTTAACTAATAATTTCTTAAGATCATTCTATCATTGCAAGCAAGAAAGTCTCTAGTAGATTCTTCATCCATAACATAACGCTCAGGCACAACATGCAATTCATATCTAGGGGGAGGGTCTTCATCATCACTTTCATAAATATTATTAGTTTCAATAATTTCATTGTCTCTAGCCCTAGCAGGTTGTTCATCATGAAATTCACCTAGTGGCACAGTAGTATCAAGCATAGAAGTAGTTTCATCATAAGTATCATGCATAGCAGAAGTGGCATCATCAATAACATGCGACATATCAGAATTAATAGCAGAAGTAGGTTTAGGTGTCGCAAGCTTACTCAAAACAGAAGGTGAATCAAGTGCAGAGCTAAATGGCAGTTCCTTACCTCCCCTCGTAGTTGAGGGATAGATCTTGGGTTTCTCATGTTTCAAGTTCCTCATAGTGACCAGTAGATATAAATCCCAAGTGAATCAAAGAATTGTCTTGATAACCCACAAGTATAGGGGATCGCAACAGTTTTCGAGGGTAGAGTATTCAACCCAATTTTATTGATTCGACACAAGGGGAGCCAAAGAATATTCTCATGTATTAGCAGTTGAGTTGTGAATTCAACCACACCTGGATAACTTAATATCTGCAGCAAAGTATTTAGTAGCAAAGTATGGAAGTGACGGTAACGGTGTCAAAAGTAATCATAGCAGTTTTGTAGTAATTGTAACAGTGGTAACGGTAAAGTAACTAAGCAAAGAGAAATATGTGAAAAGCTCATAGGCATTGGATCGGTGATGGATAATTATGCCGGATGCGATTCCTCATGTAATAGTTATAACATAGGGTGAGGGAGTCCTGGACTAGGGGGTGTCCGGATAGCCGGACTATCATCATCGGCCGGACTCCAAGACTATGAAGATACAAGATTGAAGACTTCGTCCCGTGTCCGGATGGGTCTTTCCTTGGCGTCGAAGGCAAGCTTGGAAATACGGATATGTAGATCTCGTACCATTGTAACCGACTCTGTGTAACCCTATCCCTCTCCGGTGTCTATATAAACCGGAGGGTTTTAGTCCGTAGGACGAACAACCATGACAACAATCATACCATAGGCTAGCTTCTAGGGTTTAGCCTCCTTGATCTCGCGGTAGATCCACTCTTGTACTACCCATATCATCAATATCAATCAAGCAGGAGTAGGGTTTTACCTCCATCGAGAGGGCCTGAACCTGGGTAAAAACATCGTGCCCCTTGTCTCCTGTTACCATCCGCCTAGACGCACAGTTCGGGACCCCCTACCCGATATCCTCCGGTTTTGACACCGACATTGGTGCTTTCATTGAGAGTTCCTCTGTGTCCTCACCGATAGGCTTGATGGCTCCTTCGATCATCAACAACAACGCAGTCCAGGGTGAGACTTTTCTCCCCGGACAGATCTTCGTGTTCGGCGGCTTTGCACCGCGGGCCAATTCGCTTGGCCATCTAGAGCAGATCGAAAGCTATGCCCCTGGCCGTCAGGTCAGATTTGGAAGCCTAAACTTCACGGCTGACATCCGCAGAGACTTGATCTTCGATGGATTCGAGCCACAGCCGAGCGCGCCGCACTGTCACGATGGGCATGACTTAGCTCTGCTCCCGGACAGTGCCCTGGAGGACGCACATGAGTCCGCTCCGATCCTTAATTAGAGCCGACCGCGCAGATCGAGGACGGGTGGCTAGACACCGCCTTGGGGGCTGCAACCTCTACGGCGATGGAGCCGAATACTGAGCTTGTCCCTTGTAAAGCCCGTGACTCCGAGGTGCCGGACTCCTCGCCGGACTCCGAACCTCCTGCGCCCCTGCCAATCGAATCCGATTGGGCGCCAATCATGGAGTTCACCGCTGCAGACATCTTTCAGCGCTCACCCTTTGGCGACATCCTGAATTCGCTAAAGTATCTCTTGTTATCAGGAGAGCCCTGGCCGGATTGCGGTCAGGATGGTCGGGATGCGGACGACAAAGAAATTCAAATCCCACCCACCACCCACTTTGTAGCCACTGTCGACGATCTAACCGACATGCTAGACTATGACTCCGAAGACATTTACGGTATGGACGACGATGCCGGAGACGACCAAGAACCAGCGCCTACGGGGCACTGGAAGACCACCTCGTCATACAACATATACATGGTGGACGTCCCAAAGGATGGGAATGGCGAAGAAGCAGCGGAGGCAGATTCCTCAAAGAAACAGCCCAAGCACCGACGTCAGCGGCGCCGTTCTAAATCCCGCCACAGCAAGAATGGAGATTATGGCACCAGAGATAATAACACCCTAGAGAGTGCCGAAGACAACCCCCTCCAGCAAGATTCAGCACAGGAGGACGGAGAAGCCAACCCTCACGAGAGAGCGGCAGATGAAGAGGTAGAGGATGATAATTACATGCCTCCCTCCGGAGACGAGGCAAGCCTCAACGATGATGAATTCGTCGTGAACGAGGATCCGGCCGAACAAGAGCGTTTTCAACGCAGGCTTATGGCCACGGCAAATAGCCTAAAGAAAAAGCAGCAACAGCTCCGAGCTGATCAAGACCTGCTGGCCGACAGATGGACCGAAGTCCTCGCGGCCGAAGAGCATGAACTCGAACGCCCCTCCAAAAGCTACCCAAAACGCAAGTTGCTCCCCGATTAGAGGAGGAGGCATATAAACCCTCATCACCAGCGCACAATATGGCAGATCGACCACCTCGTGGCCGCGACTGAGAGGCATCTAGGCCCTCCACCAGAACCGTACCCCGGCACCGCTCGAAAAGCGCGAAGCCACGGGGGAATGCGCCGGACTTGCGAGACATATTGGAGGACAAGGCAAGACAATCAAGATCGATCTACAGATCACGTGGGCGCCCCGCGATGCGTGACGACTACCGTCGCGCCGGATACAACAACTCCGGCCGGGCCGAACACAGTAGACAAAGCTCTCTTGAGCTACGTCGTGATATTGCCCAGTATAGAGGCCCCGCACACCCACTATGCTTCACAGATGAAGTAATGGATCATCAAATCCTTGAAGGGTTAAACCCGTGAACATTGAATCCTATGATGGCACAACAGACCCCGCGGTTTGGATCGAAGACTATCTCCTTCATATCCATATGGCCCGCGGTGACGATCTCCACGCCATCAAATATCTCCCACTCAAGCTTAAAGGACCAGCTCGGCATTGGCTTAACAGCTTGCCAGCAGAGTCAATTGGGTGTTGGGAGGACCTGGAAGCTGCATTCCTTGACAACTTCCAGGGCACATATGTGCGACCACCAGACGCCGATGACCTAAGCCACATAATTCAGCAGCCAGACAAATCGGCCAGACAATTCTGGACACGGTTCTTAACAAAGAAAAATCAAATTGTCGACTGTCCGGATGCAGAGGCCCTCGCAGCCTTCAAACACAACATCCGCGACGAGTGGCTGGCCCGGCACCTAGGACAGGAAAAGCCGAAATCCATGGCAGCCCTCACATCACTCATGACCCGCTTCTGTGCGGGAGAGGACAGCTGGCTAGCCCACAGCAACAACTCAGCAAAAATTCTGGCACTCCGGACAACAAGGACCGCAATGGCAGGTCACGTCGAAACAAAAACAAACTCCGCGTTAACGGCGATAACACTGAGGATACGGCAGTCAACGCCAGATTCAGAGGCTCTAAACCCGGTCAGCGGAAAAAGCCATTCAAAAGAACTACCCCGGGTCCGTCCAATTTGGACCGAATACTCGACCGCTCTTGCTAGATACATGGCACCCCCGAAAAGCCAGCTAATCACACCAACATGGATTGTTGGGTATTTAAGCAGGCAGGCAAGTTAATTGCCGAAAACAACGACAAGGGGCTGCATAGCGATGACTAGGAAGAGACCCCGCCGCCGAACAGTAGAGGACAGAAGGGTTTCCCCCCACAAGTGCGGACGGTAAACATGATATACGCAACCCACATACCCAAGAGGGAGCGGAAGCGTGCACTTAGGGATGTATATGCGATGGAGCCAGTCGCCCCGAAGTTCAATCCATGGTCCTCTTGCCCGATCACTTTCGATCGAAGGGACCACCCCACCAGTATCCGCCATGGCGGATTCGCCGCATTGGTTTTAGACCCAATCGTCGATGGATTTCACCTCACCAGAGTCCTGATGGACGCCGGCAGCAGCCTGAACCTGCTTTATCAGGATACAGTGCGCAAGATGGGCATAGACCCATCAAGGATTAAACCTACAAAGACGACCTTCAAAGGCGTCATACCAGGTGTAGAGGCCAATTGTACAGGCTCAGTCACACTGGAAGTGGTCTTCGGATCCCCGGATTACTTCCGAAGCGAGGAGTTAATCTTCGATATAGTCCCATTCCGCAGCGGCTATCATGCTCTGCTCGGACGGACCGCGTTTGCAAAGTTCAACGCGGTGCCGCATTACGCATACCTCAAGCTCAAGATGCCAGGCCCTTGAGGAGTCATCACGGTCAACGGAAACACTGAACGCTCCCTCCGAACGGAGGAACACACAGCGGCTCTCGCGGCAGAAGTACAGAGCAGCCTCTTAAGGCAATTCTCAAGTCCGGCCGTTAAGCGACCGGACACGGCCAAACGCGCCCGGAGTAACATACTTCGAGACCACCTGGCACGTTCCGAGCACGTGTAGCAATGCGGCCCCAACCCCAGCCCTTGCATTATTGCAAGACTAGTCCTTCGCGTACATCATTACGCTCTGGAGATACCATGGGCATAGGGGGAGGGGCACAACCACGATAGGCCCAAAGTGCGGCTCAACCACACCATGGGCTCCCAAGTGTGTCTCTCTTTTTTTTTTCTCTTTTTTTACCCACAGGGCTCCGTTCACCAGAGGCCCTGTTCGGCAGCAGACCTGCCGAACTCACGATGCAACAGCCAGGGAAGGAGAAAGGCTACGCCGAACACTCAGGTGGTCTCCATTACGAGCATTAAATCTGTTTAATACACCATTCCGCAGCCTACCCCTAGAGGGGGACATGTTTAACAGTCCAATCCCTTGCTTACCGCACTATTTGTATCGTTCTGCATTCATAGAAGTATTTCTGGAATAAACAATGCAGCGCCTTTTGCTAATAATTGCATTTCTTTCTTATATATATTCCTTTATGACATGTTGCATCCGTACACTTTGGTACGGCCGAATACACCAGGGGCTTAAGTTCCCCGCATTATGGTGTGATAAGTCCGAACACTTTCACAAGTGCGGCACCCCGAACTTATAGCATTATATGCATCGGCTCCGAATCATGTCTTGGGTCAATAGTTGGGTTTGCCCAGCTCCCATGTTTTGGTACCTTACGTTCCGTTTTATCGGCTAAGGTAGCACTGGGAGAACCACTGTGATTGCGCCCCGGTTGAGCTGGGCGAGCGCCTTAGTGGAGAAAGCTAAAACTGACCGTCATGATAAGGCAAGAGCTGGTCGCTGTTCGAGAGGTCTTTTCGACTCCCTAAAGACTTATGCCGCTTAGAGCGAGGAACCGGCTTTGTCCGGCCCAGGCGTGGATAGCGCCCCGAACTCGGTCTTCCGAACACTAGGGGCTTCACCGAAATTTAAAATTATAGAATTCTATGGCTAAGTGAGAGTGTTCAAGCATTATAAGTCCGGTTGCCTTGTTCGTCATGTTGAGCGCCTCCCTTGATGGACCCAAAAATGAGAACAAGAGCGCTCAAGTTTATCCCAAACACTCTAGCACTCGTGGCATGGGGGCTGAAGCCGACGACTTGCCATCTCTTAGATTTGATAAACGGCCGCACAGAAGGTAATATTTTAAATTAATAAGCGTTGCTTAGCGCATATGAACAAAGTTTTCAGCGCACAGGATAACACATTGCGAGTCTACTCAAATATTACATCTTTGGAGAACTCATCCGCAATCTTGCGGGCACCCTTCAGGACACTCTTATAATACATTTCGGGCGTGCGATACTCCTTGCCTGCCGGTGGCGCGTCCGTTAGAAGCTTCTCAGCATCCAGCCTGCCCCAGTGCACATTTGCACGGGCAAGGGCCCGACGGGCACCCTCAATGCAGGCGGAGCGCTTGATGACTTCCACCCAGGGACACGCATCCACCAGCCGCCGCACCAGGCCGAAGTAGCTCCCAGGCATGGCCTCCTCGGGCCACAGCCGAACTATGAGGCCCTTCATGGCCTGTTCGGCTACCTTGTGGAGCTCGACCAGCTGCTTCAGCTGGTCGCTAAGGGGCACCGGATGTCCGGCCTCAGCATATTGAGACCAGAAGACCTGCTCCGTCGAGCTCCCCTCCTCGGCCCGGTAGAATGCAACAGCATCTGAAACACTGCGAGGCAGATCTGCAAACGCTCCTGGAGTGCTCTGAATTCGGGTAAGTAACAGGTAATTCACATTCACATGCTTGCTTTGCATGATAAATGCCTTACCCGCCGCTATTTTCTTCACCGCCTCGATCTCCTGGAGGGCCTTATGGGCTTCGGCCTTAGTGGCTTTAGCACTCTCAAGAGCCGAGGCAAGCTCGGACTCTCGAGTCTTCGAGTCGCGCTCCAAATTCTCATGTTTTTTCACGAGAACCTGGAGCTCTTGCTGCACCTCCGCCACCCGCGCCTCCTGCTTCTCTCGCTCAGCTCGTTCCGCGGCCACATTACACTCGGCCGCGGACACGGCCTCCTTCAGGGTCACCACCTCGTTCGTGGCCCCTGCAGTGCCCACGTTATCCTTGTTATTTCTCTTGCAACTTAAATCCTTTTCTGTAAGATACAAATTTAATGCAGTGTTACTCACCTTCTTTGTCCTCGAGCTGCTTCTTGGCAAGGCCGAGCTCACTCTCGGACCGCTCGAGGTTCTGCTTCAAAGCACCGACCTCCGCAGTCAGTGCGGCAAAGGTCAGCAGCACAGCCTGCAATCCCATATTGACATATTTTTTAGAACTCCTGCGTATATCTTTTAAGATCCTCAGTCCGGCTTTTCTTTCCGAACACCGAACCAAGCATCAGGGGCTACTATCTATGCGGTATTACATTACATATTTTAAATTTCTTACCTCAAAGCCTGTTAGAAGGCTGCTGCAGGCTTCGGTCAGCCCGCTCTTGGCGAGTTGAACCTTCTGAATCACGGTACTCATGATAGTGCGGTGTTCTTCCTCGATGGAAGCGCCGTTGAGCGCCTCCAACAAGTTGTCCGGCGCCTCCGGTTGGACGGAGGCCGCCGGTGTCACGGTCTTGCCCTTCTTACGAAGGGGCCGCCTGCCGGACTCCGGAACCACTGCTGGTTCTGGTGCAGAGTCCGGAGTGAAGTCCGGGAGGTTGCCTTGCGGCGCCTCCGGAGCCTCCCCCTCCTGGTGGGTCCCCTCTTGAGATCCCACCTCGGCGTCATCAGCGTCACGAGGGTTGGAGGCGGTCGGAAGGGAATCCACATCCGACGGAGCCAAGGACCTGCTCGATGAAGCGGGAAGATCGTCCTCGGCCGGACTATAGGTTGTACGCGGCATTAGAAAGACACCGTGTGGCAAAAAGAAAAATTATAAATCATTCAGGAATCCGGATACTTACGATATCGCCAGGGGCTTGGCCCTTGAGGGCCACTCCTCGTCGCCGTCGCCGGCGTTGGCGGAGCAGTCCGGAGGAAGGGTCCTTCCCTTCTTGGACCCTTCGGCCTCCCTCGTTGGGGAAGCCTTCCTCTTCTTCTCTCCCCCCTCTTGGGGAGAGGCCTCTTTCTCCTCCTCGTCTTCGGGGGAGGAGAACGCCTTGGAGCCATCGGACGACGAGTCCGATACCACCTGGCGCCGGGAACTCCTTCGGGTTCCCGTGGCCTTCTTCTTGGCCTCTCCGGCACCACATAAAGTGTCGGGATCAGCAGCCCCGTCAAACGGGTGTCCGCTGGGTCTTCTGGAAGGGGAGCCGGACAGTTAACCTGTCCGGACGTCTTCTGCCAGTCATGTTAAAGGCATTGGGAGTTTAGATCCCACATAGAGTCAAACCATGAAAGAAATGAGTATCCCATAAAGGATAACATAGCTTACCTCGCCGGCCGGGCGCTGCGTGCTGAATCTGCGATCTTCAGTTGCGGATGCGGGGGCTTCTCCGCCCTTGAACAGCACCCTCCAGGCAGCTTCGTACGTCGTGTCGAAGAGTCCGCTCAGGGTCCGGTGCTGTGCCAGATCAAACTCCTGTAAATTGAAGGCCCGTTGCTGGCAGGGGAGAATCCGGCGGACGAGCATGACCTGGATCACGTTGACAAGCTTAAGCTTCTTGTTCACCAGGGTCTGGAGACGGGACTGGAGTCCGGTCAGCTCCTCCGAACTACCCCATAGCAAGCCCTTCTCTTTCCAGGAGGTGAGCTGCATGGGGGTACCAGATCTGAACTCGGGGGCGGCTGCCCATTTATGGTCACGTGGCTCGGTGATGTAGAACCACCCTGATTGCCACCCCTTGATGGATTCCACAAAGGCACCCTCGAGCCAAGTGACGTTGGGCATTTTGCCCACCATGGCGCCTCCGCACTCCGCTTGGACGCCCTTCACCACCTTCGGCTTGACATTGAAGGTCTTTAGCCACAAGCCGAAGTGGGGCTGGATGCAAAGGAAAGCCTCGCACATGACGATAAACGCTGAGATGTTGAGGATGAAGTTTAGCGCAAGATCGTGGAAGTCCAGGCCGTAGTAACACATGAGCCCCCGGACGAAAGGGTGAAGTGGGAAGCCCAGTACGCGGAGGAAGTGGGGAAGAAATACGACCCTCTCATGGGGCCTGGGGGTGGGGATGAGCTGCCCCTCATCGGGCAGCCGGTGCGCGATGTTGCCGGACAGATATCCGGCGCCGCGCAGCTTCTCGATGTGCCCCTCCGTGACGGAGGAGGCCATCCACTTGCCTCCCGCTCCGGACATGGTTGGAGAAGGTTGAGGCGAGATGTGCGGACTTGGGCGCTGGAGCTCGAGTGCGCGGAGATGGATAAGCAAAGGAGGAAGAAGGCATTGGTAAAAAAGGCGGATCCTTATCCCCTTATATATGGGCAGACGAAGACTATGCGTCCCCCCGGCCTGGTAAAACTCGCTTATCTCCCAAGCGCCACAATCAATGGCGCGGTTGGGTTACCCACGTCCGTATTGATGGGAATCCCGGAATAAGGGGAACACGATCTCTGCTTCGACAAGACGTGCCAAGGAAACCGCTTCGCTAAGCTTGGTAGTGGTGTGATGTCACGCCACAGAATACGTCAGCAGATTGAACTTGTGTATATATTATTCTCTCTACGGTGGTATGTGGAATTTATTTTGCAGAGCCGAACACTATCCTGGTGTTCACAATCTTCTATGAGTTATTCGGAGGAGGAACCCGCCTTGCAATGCCGAAGACAATATGCGCGCCGGACTCATCGTCATTGAAGCCTGGTTCAGGGGCGACTGAGGGAGTCCTGGACTAGGGGGTGTCCGGATAGCTGGACTATCATCATCGGCCGGACTCCAAGACTATGAAGATACAAGATTGAAGACTTCGTCCAATATCCGGATGGGACTTTCCTTGGCGTGGAAGGCAAGCTTGGCAATACGGATATGTAGATCTCCTACCATTGTAACCGACTCTGTGTAACCCTAGCCCTCTCTGGTGTCTATATAAACCAAAGGGTTTTAGTCCGTAGGACGAACAACCATGACAACAATCATACTATAGGCTAGCTTCTAGGGTTTAGCCTCCTTGATCTCGCGGTAGATCCACTCTTGTACTACCCATATCATCAATATCAATCAAGCAGGAGTAGGGTTTTACCTCCATCGAGAGGGCCCGAACCTGGGTAAAAACATCGTGTCCCTTGTCTCCTGTTACCATCCGCCTAGACGCACAGTTCGGGACCCCCTACCCGAGATCCGCCGGTTTTGACACCGACATAGGGTGACACAGAACTAGCTCCAATTCATCAATGGTAATGTAGGCATGTATTTCAAATATAGTCATACGTGCTTATGGAAAAGAACTTGCATGACATCTTTTGTCCTACCCTCCCGTGGTAGCGGGGTCCTATTGGAAACTAAGGGATATTAAGGCCTCCTTTTAATAGAGTACTGGACCAAAGCATTAACACATAGTGAATACATCAACTCGTCAAACTACGGTCATCACCGGGAGTGGTCCCGATTATTGTCACTTCGGGGTTGTCGGATCATAACACATAGTAGGTGACTATAGACTTGCAAGATAGGATCAAGAACTCACATATATTCATGAAAACATAATAGCTTCAGATCTGAAATCATGGCACTCGGGCCCTAGTGACAAGCATTAAGCATAGCAAAGTCATAGCAACATCAATCTTAGAACATAGTGGATACTAGGGATCAAACCCTAACAAAACTAACTCGATTACATTGTAAATCTCATCCAACCCATCATCGTCCGACAAGCCTACAATGGAATTACTCACACACGCCGGTGAGCATCATGAAATTGGTGACGGAGGAAGGTTGATGATGACGATGGCGACGGATTCCGCTTTCTAGAGCCCCGAACGGACTCCAGATCAGCCCTCCCGAGAGAAATTAGGGCTTGGCGGCGGCTCCATATCATAAAACGCGATGAATCCTTCTCTCTGATTTTTTTATCCCCGGACGTGAATATATAGAGTTGGAGTTGAGGTCGGTGGAGCACCAGGAGGCCCACGAGGCAGGGGGCGCGCCCAAGGTGGGGTAGGCGCGCCCCCACCCTCGTGGGCAGGGTGTGGGCCCCCTGGCCTTGATTCTTTCGCCAGTATTTTTTATTAATTCCAAAAATAATCTCCGAGGAGTTTCAGGTCATTCCGAGAACTTTTATTTCTGCACAAAAATAATACCATGGCAATTCTGCTGAAAACAGCGTCTGTCCGGGTTAGTTCCATTCAAATCATGCAAGTTAGAGTCCAAAACAAGGGCAAAAGTGTTTGGAAAAATAGATACGGCGGAGACATATCACCATATCTGCAGTTGGGATAGGTCTTCGACCGGTGGACTTGCTGTACTTTTTGCTGGAGTGGGATTTTTTTGTTGTATGGCTGGTGCTATGGCAACTGAAATCGGCATACCTTTTGCTGGAGTGCAGGTCCTGTGTGGTGGGGCTAGTGGTGTGGCCAGTGAAGTATGGGTACAGTCTGCTGGAGTCAGTCCTACGTTTTGTGTCACTGGTTTTAGAGCCAATAGAAGTGAGGTGCTGTCTGATTTCTCCGGCACCACTACATTTTTCAAGGACTTTGCTGGTGCTCCTTCAGGTTCGGCAATCACCCTCTTCCTTTCTGATGTCTGATGCACAATAACAACATTTGAGTGGAAAAACATGGTATGATGACAGATGTAATATGTATTGATAATGGGTGGGCATGGCATCTTGACATATATGATGAGTAAACTAAGAAAATGGCAGTGCTACAAAGTAGAAGAAATGCAAGACAACTTATGCAAGATACGCGCAATCAATAAAACCTTGCCAAATTAAAACATGCACCTTGATGGGTGAACAGGACAGGCCATCTGCCTTTGACTCCTCGAGGTCAGAATAGTCATTAGGATCATATTCTGAGCAAGAATCTACAGGTGGGGAGCATATGAGTTTCATTGCATCCAGAATGGCACTAAATGCCTTGCTGCCAATTTTGTAAGTCATTGGAGTGTTCCACAATATTCTACTGATGCACGGATTCTGATATTCACTGTGATTACGTATAATATCTGAGAAGCATGAAAACATAAATAGTAGTGAGATTATCTTTGTAATCCAGAGGATATTATAATATAGGGGGCGCTCCAATAAACCCTTGTGTGCTATCACTGGATTCTGATGAGAGAGCCCATGTGTGTTGTAATATGGTGCGTGCATTAATATAATCTGGCACAAGTACACAAGAAAATGGGCTCCAGAAGTAAGGATAGTTGGCAGATGATAGGTTCATAATATACTGTATAGAGAGTTTATTGCCAAACCATGATCACAAGAGCACACAACAACTCGGCAGATCATAGTGTACATAAAGGGGGTACACTATAACCAGGATATATAAATCGGGAAAGTGGAACTACTTGGAAATTACGGTGTTGTATTGCTGCTACTAATTGAAAGCCTATCGATCATGTACTGGCTAGCTCTATCAGCTGTTGACTGCAGATGTCCCTACTCCCCTTCCTAACAAGGAACATACTGTACATACTAAATACAGAATAACAAAAGGGTAACATGTTAAAGAACAGAAGAGGAAGCATATTCTTGAGGTTCTGCTTCATTGCATACAGTATTTGTTGCCCACTCATGATGAGTCACAGCATCCAAAGAAATGCAATTCCATGTTGTCTCTCTATATGTGGTCACATGCATTTGGAAAATCAAGTGGGAGCATTACCTGACCAATTGAATTTGTGTTTGTTAACTAATATCAGTATCATATCACAATTCATATTTGAATAAGTAAGCTTTGGACTTATGATTTGTGTGTTGTTTAGCTTCAAGAGTGGACTGCTTCTAGTGCGACACAAAGCAGCTACGCAGATCATAGTGTAGATATAACAGGAAAGCCGTAAGCATCACAAGTAAAATCAGCAAAGTGGAACTTGCTGGAATATATGTGCTAGTATTGCCGGTACGGTTAGAAAGGCTTTGGATACCAGCTCTCTTCAACTGAAGGTGCGGTACTGTTAATATCCATGTAACTCTCAAAGGCGACACAACTCCCCGCATTTCCTTGCTAATCTTATAGGATTCAAGTGGGCAGGCCACTACAATTCCTATTCCTATGTTTACAAAATTCAACGAATCAAAGAGGCCCGAAGAGTTGAAAGTGTCCATCACAAACGATCGTATAAACCTCTACACTGCAAATGTCCCTCCTCATCTTCACTACAAGGAACATACTGTACTACTATCATACTCCCTCCGTTCCAAAATATAAGTCTTTGTAGAGATTTCCACTATGGATCACATACAGATGTATACATATACATTTTAGAGTGTAGACTCACTCATTTTGCTCCATATGTAGTCCATGGTGGAATCTATACAAAGACTTGCATTTAGGAACGGAGTGAGTACTTATTAAGAAGAACGGAAGAGGAACATGCTAAAGAAGAGCAAGGACATTTTGGATAATAAAATGTTCGTTGCGCAGTGCAAACACATGATGAACCAGAGCGCATTAAGAATGCAAATCCCAGCTATCTCTCTATATGTTGTGCACGTGCTTTTTGAAAGTAAAGTAGGAACATTAGCTGACCAATTAAACATTATCTGTTTTAGTAATATCAACATCATATCAGATTCGTATTTGAGCAACAAGTTTGGAATTATGAGTGGCACATTGTTTAGCTTGATGGATTCAGGAGTAGTGCTAAGCAGGTATGATGATGGTACTGAATATAAAGGCATGTCTGCATGCAAGTCGCGTGACTTTTGTCATTTGGGTCAGTCGACCATTTCAAGCGGTTGGATGAAGATCCTACGTCTCCTAACCCTTCTTCTTCCGCGTCTCTTATTCTTACCATACAGAACACCGCACGGGCCACCGGCCGAACCATCGGCCCCCATCGCATGTGTTCCCCCGCCACCCCCACCCCCACCCACCCCCACCCTCATCAAATTTTCTTCGATCGGCAAGGCCCCACCACCATCCCCACCCGAGCCCCTTCCTTCGCACCGGCGAACTCCGGCGAGCTCTCAAAAATCGACTGCCAATTTTGAAATTTAGTCTACTGTCATTTAATTAGTGTGGAATATAAAAGGGGAAAACCATAAGCATTGTGAGTATAGTGTTGAGCGTGCCATGGCGGATCTGAAGGTGCAAACCGGACAAAGGCAACTTCGCAACCAATGTTTGCTTTCAACTAACAAGTAAGTGATGGACAAGAAATCAGAGTAAAGCAGTGGCGATCTATTTTCTCGCTGCGATAAATAAGTTGAGCAGATACGAAAGAGTAACGCCTCTGGTGCGGCACCGTGTATGCATCTACTGCGAAAATAGATCTAGGAGGGTAGACGGAGGCGGCGGGGCGCGTTGGACGAGACAGTCATAGGAGCGGCGCCGGCAAGGTGGACGACGGCGGGAATGAAGCGAGAGGACGGGATGCAAGGATCCCGGTCTGAAGCCGTGGATGAGAGAGGTCGATCTCTTGTAATGGACGACAGCGTCAGGGTATCAGCTCTGGCATGGTGGAGGAGGATGGCGGTGGATGGGGTGGCGGACAGAGGAGGCTGGGGTGGAGAGGGTGTTTTGGCGCCCATGGAGTACGAATGTGGAAATGGAGGGAGAGAGGAAGGGAAACCATGTCTTCAGGGTGCGCTTGTCTCAAATGCAAGGAAATTCACAAACTTAGCCCCCATTTAAAATTTCCTACATCACAGCAATATTATTCGGTTGGGGATAGGACAGTAATCTCGCATACACCGAATATTTACCAATGAGAGTTTATTTTTGGCGCCCACCATGTATGAATCGGGGGGGGGGGAGTCGATTTAAGCCGAGGAGACACTGTGTTTTGGCGCCCAACGTGTATGAATCCGGGTGAGAGGCGGTTATGTCATGTTTGAGTGAAATTACAAACCTACCCCTATCGAAACCTGTAGAAATCGAGCCGATAGGCTTTGCATGGCAGGGATAGGCAGTAATTTCCATATTGCAGATTCTTGTTTCGGGCGGTTACTGCGTCTTTCCCTGCTTCGTTCAAATTTTTGCAGAGCAAGAGTGCACATTTACCATGCCAACTCAATTTGAATCCAGTTTGTATTCTATTTTTGTTCGGGCAGGAACCATTTTCGATTGGAATAAAATTCTATATACATCATTTTTTATATATACTTTCAAAAGCACAACAAAGAATTCTGCTCCTTTATATGAATAATATGATTTACAAATACAATGATCTCAAAATCATAAGGTTGAATTCAAAAATTTAAACCAAATTATGTTCTACTAAAATGTATGTATCAGTAATATCTAAATATTAAATAACATAGATGCGCGTGAATTCATATGAGTATGCATGTTTGATAGATCAAGTTTGGTTCGAGTATGAATTACATGTATCATCATCTCGAATTCAAATATTTGAATCCCTTTTATGTTGACTTCTTTCACGCCCATCTCTCTCGCATCCATGCTCCTTCATGTAGCTATCACTCTCTTTTCTCCAGCTCACCCGCACGCTCACTTCATGTTTATCCTATCTTCGCAAACATGGTCTCTCGACGTCTCCCTTGAGAAGTGTCACACTCTCCCTATCGTTATAGATTACACGGTTTTCATTATCTCGCATGTCTCTACCGTTCTCTGGTATCACTAGGTACCTAAGCTTTCGTTTTCACCGCCACACACACAGTCTCACTCGTCTTTCACTTTGTCTTTCTCTCTATGGGGTTCTCTCACACACTCTATATGTCTCTAGATATGACTCATACCACTAAAATTACTTTCTCCAGCAGACACAACATTTGTTGCGGTCTCCTTTCCGTCTCCATCCCAGCTATAAAACTGACATTATTCATTTGTCTACGATCAGACAAACTCTCCACCCCTCTCTCTCTCTCTCTCACACACAACTCCTGCTTCCACTCCCCTTCCCGACTACCGTATCTCTCTCACACACACAAAACTCTCGCTTTCGCACCCCCGACTCATATTTCTCTCACAAACATTTTTCGACTAGCCTCTAGATAGGTTTATACACCTACACACTAGTGCTTCCACTATCGCATACATGTCTCTCTCACGCTCCTTGTATCTATGTAGATTTTTCTTCCCTTCTTGAGACACGCCCTCTTGATCGTGCACACACACACTATCGCCTCATTTTAAGCTGATACCTCTCGCACACACACTCTTTCTGTCTTTGTCACACATGCACTCCGTCCTCCTCCTCTCTTCCTATCTCTCACACACACATGGGCTTTTTGCAACAATTAGCAAGATGCCCATGTGTTGCATGGAACATCAAGATGCATTTGTATGAGTAGTTTATCTTGTGGGAGAAAAGGATGAACGAGAGAAGGCCTTATTTGAAAATGTGGAGAGGGGTGTGGGTATCTTTTTGCAAAATTGCCATAGTTTCCTTCCTATCCGCCAGATATAAATCGGACGGCCTATATTGCAGGATGGCAGGCACACCATCATCACCAACTCTATTTTTTATCTCTACTCTTATAAAAATCATAGTCGGTGATGATGGTGTGCCTTCCATCCTGCAATATAGGCCGTCCGATCTATATCTAACAAATAGGAAGGAAACTATGGCAATTTACCCGCACTCCTCTCCACATTTGCAGATAAGGCATTCCCTCGTTCATCCTTTTCTCCCACAAGATCTTGATCTTCCGTGCAACGCACGGGCATCTTGCTAGTAAGAGTAGAAATTACACATATACCACTTATCGAATCTTGAAACCAACAACATTCCTCCCTTATCTGATCAAAACCGCCAAAGGAATATATTTTGAGTGAAACATAACATATTTTTAGTGATATACGTATTTCAAAACTAGACTCTGTTTTCTATCAAATTGGTGAATATGTATTAATCAACTTAGATCGTGTGGCAACGCAATGGCACATTGCTAGTAGTCATTACCATTGTATAATTTTTTGGACACCAGACAAACGGTGGAGTACATATACGAAGAGAAGAGGCGCATGCACGCAGTCGGTCTCTCGCTGTCTCGCACATGTGAGAGTTACGTAAAGGCACTGTTAAAAAATAAACCCTAAAACCCTAGGTGCACGATTGCTGCATGCGTGTGTACCGGCTACGTGGTGGAGCAAATAGTCAGCTCGCGTGATAATTTGATCCGTAGGAGTTGATGGTCAGAAGCACGGGTGAACGACCTGGAGGCGGTGGCTCGCCAGTTGTCACAGATCGAGTAGCCATGTTTTAAATATCATTTTTAGCAGGGTAGGAGTTCCGATTTTCAATGGCGCGTTATAAGTACTAAGTAGTTTTTAGAATGATTGGTATGGAGCAAAAATGGAATTCATAACTACTACCTTCTTGGTGTATGGTTGTGTGGGTTTATGTTGCGAGATGTTGAACCTAGTAGTTCTACGGAAAACACTATGGTTTAGATGTTGGTTTTCAATAATGAAAATCAAAAGGGGGAAACCCTTCTTTGATTAAAAAACTATTACCTCCATTTTGTTTTACTAGTCCCCATCGTAGTTTGGGTCAAAGTTTGTCCATGAATTTTACTTGTAAAATGTGAATGGAAAACGAAATTTTGTTATACCCAAAAAAAAGGACTAGAGGGAGTGATTGCTCTGACACGGACACGACCTCTCATAGCGCAGGCATTGAACCGGCGCTTCGGCCAAGAGGGCCCCACTCGCTGCAGGCGCAGCTGAATACGCCTCCTCGCCGCATGCAACCGGCTTCAGACTGCCTGTAGCGACCCGACCTCAGACGGTCAAGTCTCTGTGCTTAAGTGTCATCCCTGGATCGGTATGTTGACACACACAGTACTCAAGAATTTATAACAGAGGTAAATCACATGTATAAAGAAACGTAAATACTATTACCTCAATCCAAATAGCGGAAGTAACAACAAGGTCGTGGATTCCCATCAACACCAACGGCAAAGTTGAGTGTAGAAATCGTAACCCTATCGTATCACTTACTCGTCGTAAGATTCCTGCAACATGAGACGTTGTAGCCTTGTAGGTCAGTACATTGAATGTACTGGGAAATTCACACCATAGGATAACGATGAATAATAGCCATCACTACATGCATATTTGGCTCGTGGAGGCTCTATGGTTATAATGTTTTGTGAAAAGCCAATTTTTCCCTACAACAAAGGAATATATTTTATTTAACTACAAAATTTGTTGATAAATATTGAGAATGGTAAATCCCCATCTCAATCCCAATTAAAAAGTAATTAACAACCCAACAAATTAATTTAGAGTGATGAGATCAATATGATAATCCAAGAATCATGATTCCACATGGAAGTTTCTAGCATGAATAATCTTATGATCCCTTTGAGCTTGGGAGGCGAACCAAAAGACAACACTGGTATATCCCCAGGTGCCCGCAACCAATCCACCCAGATGTGTATTTAAGTAGCCACCTTAAGTTAACCATTAATTAATAATCTCACATCTGTCATGGATACACTCAAACCCAATCCATGTCTACGAGCATAGCATGGCAATATAAGCATAGCATAGAAGTAACTCCCAAGGGTTTGATAATAAAAGGGCAATAGGTTCTACCTCATCATCTACTTCCCAATACCCACAAGTTAAATCACATCCTAATCATGCAATGTTTGAGGATTGAAAACTAGTGCATAAAAACTGGGTAATAAGGGATATGATCAAAGTGTGAACTTGCCTTGTACTATTGATGAAGATGATTCACACTCATAACTCCTGATAGTTCTACTCGTTACACTCCGTTCAATCTATCATAAGCAAGCAATAGTAACCACACATAAGCAATCATGCAAAAAGAATCAAAGAAAAGATCTCAGAAAAACAATCAAAAACAATCAATTAACTCTTGCAACAGAAAACAATTTCTAACAGTACCAAAATTAAGTGAATTTCTCCCTATCACAAAGTTTAGGTCAAGAGCTTCGATTTGCAAAAAGAATCAACTCAAACGGAGTTATAAAATTCAAGTTATGATCAAACGAAATTCAAATTCAAATCTATTTGAAATCAAATTTTAAACTTTCAAAACATGTTTAAGTTGATTATCTGGATAGAGGGGATCGTAACGAAGAAGTGGGCGTTGGTTTCGTTGGATTTCGACAGGCAAGTAATAAGTAGCGAAGGTTTAAAGATATGGGACTAATCTGTAAATAAAATATTCATGGATGGGTCCCTGGCCGAAATAAATCGAAAAGAAAAGAATAAACTATCTGACGAACTTCCGCTACAGAGAACGAAAGAACGAACTCATTCACTGCAGAAGCTAACATAGCGAATGTTTACTAATTAAATTAACCTAGATAATAAACCGATCTAATAAGTAAAAACCAACCTAATAAATAAAAAAAACCGAGTTAGCGGTTTTGTACCGGTTCGGGAAATAAATCGGCGGCGGCGGCGAGGAACTCCGGCGAGAGCGGGGCAGCAATAAGCGGTGGCTACAGCGGCTCGAGGTGGCGGGCGGCAGCAGTGGCGAGCAGCGTCGGCGACGCGGGGCGGCACTGCGGGCGGCGGGCGGAGTGCGGCAGCGGTGCGGCGCGTGGAGGCGACGGAGTTCGGCGGTGCGGCGGCAAGATGCGTGGTGGCGATGGCGCATTGGTAGGAGAGAAGGGGTCGGGGTGGAATTTAAGGAGGGTAGGGGGCAGCGGCGGCTTGGAGGAGGGGCTGAAGAGGCAGCAGTGCGAGTCTGGATCGGCGACGGCTCCCATGGCGGCGCGGCGGCGTACGTCGGGCGGTGACCGATGACGGTCTCGGGCGCGCGCGGTCGCTGGGCTGGGCCTTGGCCTAGTTTGAAGGCCCGGGAAGTTTTTTTTTATAAAACATTTTTTTACATACAAAGAAAAATAGAATAAACCATAAAAATAAAAATATAGTATAGGCATATCATATATCTAGATTTTCAAAAAAAGATTTCCTACAACATGAATATTTTTCTAACGTCAAATAAAATACACAAATATTGAAATAAACAAAGAGTGCTATTGTTGCATTAAAACCCAATAAAATCATTTTTAAAAAATACCAAAATACTTTCAAATTTATTTCTCTCCAATTTTCTAGTGTAGGGAATCATTTTACCCTAATTTCCATATATTTTATTTTTGGAGAAAAATAATTTGAAAAAAAATCCAAATAACTCCAAATTGAAAATAATTTCGAAGGGACTTTAAATTTGATTCTTTTAAACTGCCAACTCATATTTCATATGATTTGAAGAAGTCATTTTATATTCTCTCTTGAAAATCATTGAGTTGCATAAAGTTTCTGAATTGGAAAATATTTCAAAATACATTCAAATCTTTTCGAAACCCTTTTCATTTATTTAAATGAAGAAGTCATATCATCTTCACTCCAGGGTTTTGTGATGAAAAGAATTTGAATTCACGGGGATCATAAATGAGAAATGAAAGTTTGGGAAAGTCCTTTTATTCCCTCTCATTTAACTTTGAAAAGTTTCAAATTTGACTCACTTTTAGTCAATCAATCTAACATCAATCAAACAAACAATCAAAACTATCCATTTATTATCAAATTCCAAAATTTAGAATTTTGGGATGTTACAAACCTACCACCCTTAAAATGAATCTCGTCCTCGAGACTCAGAGAGGCTAGCAAGAAATAGGTTAGGTTCGGGGTCTTTTCAAAATCCATCAATCGTCACAGGGGGTCTGGGGTGCTACCACCCTTAGAAGCATGGTTACGGTTCCATCAAGATTCATATACTCGATCCTTATGGTTGACAGTGTCGGTCTTCTCAGATCTTCAGGATAATTCCTTCCCTGGGTTCTTCCGGTAGTGGCATAACCTTTTCCTCAATTCTTCTGTCCTTCTATCTTAGTAAGGTCGTTCTGAGACTAGGTCTTCTTACCTGACGGGTCTGGCGCTAATGCTAAACACTATCGATATCTCACGGTGGTCATCAATTTTATGGTTTCTCCTGCAGGAAATGGGTCTGGGTTGAACCTCACTGTATATCCTATGATTGGCAGCAGCTGCCTTGTACAAGGGAAAATACTTATACCATTCTAAGGTTCAAACAAGGTTTAATATCGTCGTGTCTCTACTATAGGCAAGTCACTCAGATTTACCATCCCATATAACAAGGCGAATAATAAGAGTAAGTCCGTATGGTGATCAATCCATCCCGCACCCAAATCATTATCTTGTATATGGTTTAGCGAATCTCGCATACTAACACTCGATCGTCCTCACAAGCATTGCAGAATTTATCTTGTCAACAAACTAAGTTCTAATAAATCCATTGATTCTGCAAGCCAAACAAACATCTATCGTTTCTTCGCAACTCTCAGGTTTTGTGTTACTCCTATAAGATCGTCAGTGGCCACCAACCGGTACTAAAGGCCCTCATTTCCCGCTGCTTGGGCTGGCCAAAATTGGCCTTTAGTACCGGTTGGTGGCTCCAACCGGTACTAAAGGCCCCTCCTATATATATGGCACTTCCGAAAAATCTGTTCCATATCGACCACTTCTTCCTCCACACGCACGACATCGCCGCGCGCCGCCGCGCCGTCGCCCTCGCCGCCCCCGCCGCCCCGTCGTCACCGTCTCGCGCCGTAGTTGACGTCTCCCCCCGTACTACGTCGCCTCGCGATCGCCCCCGGCCTGCCGCTCATGTCGTCGCGCCGTCCCCGTCGCCGCCCATACGCCGCCGCCCCACCCCGGCCCGCTCTCGTACCCACACATACACACATGCATAGACACACACATACACACATGCATAGACACACACATACACACACACACACAACACACACATATGTACACACGCATACACACACAGTACTACACACACATATATTTACTTTTTGCTATTGTTTAGATTAATGTTAGATGAATTAGTTAGAAAAGTTGTTAGCTAGATGAATATAGGACTAGTTTATTTTCAGTAAATGCTTAGCTAGTTGAACTAGTTGAATTAATATAACTAGTTTATTTTTAATAAGAAAATTTAGGTATATGAGATTATTTGAACTAGTTGAATTAATATAACTAGTTTATTTTTTGTAAGAAAATTTAGGCATATGAGATTATTTGAACTAGTTGAATTAATATAACTAGTTTATTTTTAGTAAATGCTTAGTTGAACTTGTTGAATTAATATAACTAGTTTATTTTTAGTAAGAAAATTTAGGTATATGAGATTATTTGAACT
>NC_041381.1:355647862-355650930 GCF_002162155.2 Triticum dicoccoides | reverse complement strand
TTGAACTAGTTGAATTAATATAACTAGTTTATTTTTAGTAAGAAATAGGTATATGAGATTATTTGAACTAATTGAATTAATATAACTAGTTTATTTTTTGTAAGAAAATTTAGGTATATGAGATTATTTGAACTAGTTGAATTAATATAACTAGTTTATTTTTAGTAAATGCTTAGTTGAACTAGTTGAATTAATATAACTAGTTTATTTTTAGTAAGAAAATTTAGGTATATGAGATTATTTGAATTAGTTGAATTAATATAACTAGTTTATTTTTAATAAGAAAATTTAGATATATGAGATTTTAATAAAAGTAGTTGAATTAGTTGAATTAATTGAATTAGTAAGTGTTTAATGTTTTGCCTAATATGAACATAAGAAATGTCGTCTGACGACGGAAAAAATTTCTTTATGTGCGAATACTGTGAAGACCAGCGCGACCAGTGCGACAGAAATTTCCTTGTTGATGATAGGCGATTCAACATCAAGCTGGATGAGACCTTCGAATTCGATACAGTAAGTCACAATGACAAGTCTGTTTTCGTAATTAAGCATGACTTATATATGCTTCATTTGCTTGACTTATAATTTTTAATTTTCACTATTCTACAAGCGCATCCCCTACCATGCAAGAATTTTTGTCTTGGATAAGATAGGTTTCAATGATATGGAAACTATGGAGGTAAAGAGAGTTTACCTGAAAACTGAGCATGGTTATAGTTTCAACGTCAAAGTATTCAATGCACACACATACACCTATTTTGAATGCAAAACTTGGCAAGCACTATGCAAGGCTTATGCATTTGAGCCTGGTATGGTTATCACCTTTGATATTCGTCCGGAAGATGATATTGAAGGTAATAGAGACATATGGGTGGATGTGTAGACGCCTCCAGTTCTACCATTATGTGAGTTCTTCTCAACTATATTTTTGTCTTTGATATTGCTTATTCAAAAATAATTGACAACTAATTTCTATTGACAGCTTATCTCCATTCAACCAAACATGTCCGGCGCTTGGTAGACAGGACCTACTACTGTCCCGGAGCTGAACTAAACTGCGAGGAGATAAGTCATTATGTTTCATGGCTTGAGGATCTTCATACTGTCAAGACAAATTTTCTTCTTGCACTTAGAAATTTTAGTACTCAAAACGTGCGACCAATAGTGATGGTATTGAACTACGGTCACATCTATTTAGGAATGATGGTAAGATTTTTACTATTTGTCTTCAGTGCATCTTTTGCATACATAATTTTTTTGCTAAACTTTCATTGCTAAGTATATTAATTAAATACTATACAATGTTCTTCAATAGGGACTCTCGATGACAGTTGTGCCTCAGGGGATCGAGACTAAAGGTCGCATGTCAATTGTTAGCTTACGGCCAAGATATCCTGCATTGCACATGAATGCATTCAGGATTTCTAGAAGCGATGAATGCTTAATAGTGAAAGATTGGAGGAAAATTGTTAACGATCGCAGAGAAGTACTAGGGGGCAGCAATGAGAAGCACAACCCACGATTAGGAGACAGGTTCATCTGCATGCTCCAGTATGATGAATCAGGAGAGCTATACATGTTCTATGCTATTTACCAGAGAGAGAGTAGCTAGCAGGAGTGATTTAGATAGTTCATGCTGCTCTTAGTACTTGTCCTTTCATGTCTGTGTTCTTTGTTCTGAACTTAAGTGATTTGCTTTTGTGGTGTTATATATGAACGATTATAATATCATGACAATCATGTTGAACTCGATGATATTTTTGCTTCTGGTACAAGTGAATGTTTCTTCTTTAAGCTAGTAGTGTTGGTGGTGATTAGATAGAGGTAATGACTATGATGATTAAATAGTGATGATGACGACCACGATGATTTTTAGCTAGCTAGCTAGAGTATATATACTCATGTTTTGATGATATGATGCAAGAGTTTTTATATTAATTAATATGATGATGATGAGTTATTATATCATTTAATGAAAGAAACCACAGATTAGTTTCAGCTGGATGGATCCTACCTAAGTGATCAAGTATATGCCATATCCATATATATTATACTTGATCAAGTATAATATGGATATGGCATATACTTGATCACTTAGCTAGTAGCTAGATCCAATGCATCCAGTCGAAACTAATTCGCGGTACTTTCACCTAATGATTTAACAACTCATTATAATGTAAAACAATCACTAAATTAAGTTGAAAACACAAAATTAATGAAAAATTAAAAAAAAACACCCAAACATTTAGTACCGGTTGGTGTTACCAACCGGTACTAATGCCCTACACGCACCCGAGCCTGGCTCGTGCCACGTGGTGGCACTTTAGCGCCGGTTCGTGACGAACCCGTACTAAAGGGGGGGACCTTTAGTCCGCACTCTTTAGTGCCGGTTGGCGAACCGGCACTAAAGGCCGTGACGAACCGGCACTAAAGGCCGGTTCTGCACTAGTGTTCTTCCAGGATTTTTCCTTCAGCAAGAATGTGCTTGCTTCTTGGCAGGTCCTGGGGCCTGTGGGTTATGGCCCATCTCATCACTTGTAAACCTTGTACTCATCATTGGGGCAACTAATCATTATTCCAACATCTAGCTTCCTAGCATTCTTAAACCCATTCAATTGTACTGTCTCCCTTCCTTCTATTGTACCAACTAAGACGTGATTACTTAGACTCATCATGGAGTTACAATTGCTCCATATTACCAACATTATACCTCCTTTATATCCAACAGTACTTCATCCCTTCATATTCTTGGGGTATCCCACATATCAAGATAAAACTCGTACTTATGTAACGCCCAGATAATTAAGCTACAGTAATCCTCAGCTAATGTTGCCATGTCACCATGATTACTGTTAGTAATCCTCACTTGATCCAAATCTTAGGTCAAACTCAAATTCGAAATCAAGTTTAAAGTCAAAATTCAAACTTTGCCAAAAATGAAACTAAAATGTTGATCATGTGACAAATATGCACTTCTTAATATTGGTGGTGAACCAACATTTTTGCAGAGTGGTTTAATGCCTAATCTATTTAAAACATATTAAAAAAAGGAGAAAAGCCCCCCC
>NC_041381.1:355641342-355647312 GCF_002162155.2 Triticum dicoccoides | reverse complement strand
CCGCCCACACCGGACACGCCGCCTCGCCTCTCCCTCACCGGACGCCAACACGCCTCGTCGCCCCCTTCCCTGCTCGCAAGTGAGCACCGCCTTCCCCCTTCGCCCCCACTCTCTTCGTCACCACGGTCACCGCCCTCCCCGCGCGCGGTCGACGCGCTCCGGCCCCGCCTGTTGCACGCTCACCGTGCACATCGCCCCGTCGCTCCTGCACACAGACTCGCTGGGCCACGCCCGCGGCCACGGCCTTGACCACGCCGCTCGCGACCCGTGGCCGTGCCACCATCACCTCCTGCTGCTGCTCGCCGCGCGTGGCGCCCTGCTCTCCCCGGCTGCAGCCGCCCTGCTGCCCGTAGCCCCGCTCGCTGCCTCCACCTGCCATCAGTTGGTGGCGCCGCGCCGCGCACTGGTGGCCTTGCCTCGTTCCTTGGTCGGGCTCGGCGTTGCGTGGGTTTCGCCTGCCCCCAAAACGTTAGAATGAAAATAGAAAATAAAGATAAGAATAATTAATGAGTTAAATAATTACTTAATTAATTAGGTATTTGATTAACTTAATTAACTCTGGTAATTTACCTAATTAAATTGATTAGTTAGTTAAAACTTATAATTAGTTGTTAGTCTATGGCAGAACAACCCCACACGTCAGGGTTGACTTTGGTCAACTCCGTTGACTGCTGATGTCATGATGATGTCATGCTGATGCAAGCCCCCTTTTTTAGTAATAATTTCAGAAAATGTTTAAAACTTTGAAATATAATATAAAATAATCCGTAGCTCAGATGAAAAAGTTTTCTACATGGAAGTTGCTCAGAACAAGGAGACGAATCCGAACACGTGATCCGTTTGTCCGCCACACATCCCTAGCATAGCGAACATGCAACAATTCCCCTCCGGTTCATTTGTCTGATAGATGTCCGAAACCCGGAAAACTTTCCCGGATGTTTTCCCTCTTCGCCAATATCGTATAGCCTTGCGTTAGGTCACCTCTAGCCTCGCTTATTGCCATGTTATGCTTTGCGATGCATGTGTTTGCTTTATATTTACTATTTCTCCCCCCCTCTTCTCTCTGGTAGACCCCGAGACTACTACTGATGTCCCTGTGATCGACTATGTCGACGATGACCCTCCTTCTTGTTTGAGCAACCAGGCAAGCCCCCCCTTTGATCATCCCGATATCGCCCATTCCATTCTCTCTGGCTTGCATTAGATTTTGCTATTGTATTTTATTGCTCCTATTCGGTTGCATGGCCTGCTTTTGTAACCTGCTTATTGTTAGTTACCTGCTTATCCTAAACTGCTTAGTATAGGTTGGTTAGTGATCCATCAGTGACCCCCCACTTTGTCCTTGTTGCCCCTGCTTCATCTTCGACGACTCAATCAACATGATCAACGACCAGAGCCCGACACCTCACATCATATCACGCCCATTTAGTTGCTCGACTCTACAGAGCTACTATCGAGTGCCGAGGGTGATCCCTCATAACGCACTCCTGATGATAACTCTGTAGTGTAGCTATTCGGTCGTGGTCAACGAGGGTGGTTCCTCTTTCACCATTCCCGATATGGCTCTGTCGTGCAACACCTCAAGTGTGAACCTCGAGGGTGGATCCTCTTACGTTCACCTTGATGATTACATTGAGTGGAATCCTCCGTGGATGATTCCTCGGGTTTTCCCCTTGATGTTTGGACACACAGTTACCTTGACTTTACTTGAGACCATTGATGAAGTCGGGTCGGCCCTGAGGGGTACCCGCGAGTTGATGTGAAAGTCGGGCGGGCCCGTAGAGCACCCATGAGTTTTCCACGTGGCACGGCCGGGCAGTTTGGGCCCTTGACATAAGTCCACGAGACGGGGCAACAGGGTCACATTATCGTGAGTCTCTGCTCGTCTCCTCGAGCCCCCAATGCACTAATAGGTTTGGGTATTTGTTCTGAGTTGGCCTCTGGCCTTTACGCACTAACCACCACGCGAGAATAAATATGGGCCTCGACGTCGCAGTATCAGCCGAAGCTTTGTCAGACATCCAGTTTAGCATTGTGGTATGGTCGGATCGTGCTGGCTATCCGAGGCGGTGCTGGTATCCACCCTGCACACAACGACCCGGAGTGCTGCAGGCGATGGGCCCAAGACTCCGGAGTGCTTAGGATGTAGACCGGCAGGGACCTCTCTACTGAGCCTAGGTAGGGTTGTGACGTGTTGATCTTCCGGGGGCAGGCATTGACCGCAGAAAGGTGTGTCCAGCCAGAGTTATCAAGCATGTTGGGTAACGTGGTGCACCCCTCCAGGGAAGTTATATATTCGAATACCATGTCTACGGTAATGGACGTTCAGACTTATATCCTGATCTTATATAACTAGAAATGGATACTTGCGACATGTGATGGATATGTGGCGCCGGTACTGCTTTCTCGTAGGTTGTCGAGGAAGGATCTCTAGGCGTTGATGTTACAACATGCTTGTTAAATATTAAACTGCTATTCTTTACTCTTCTTCATGCTGTAAGATGCTCGGAGCTTCTTGAAGATGCTAGTCTTCGTTAGTCTAGACCTTCCCCCTCTATTCTAGCGTTCTGAAGTTCAGTCCACAGATACAACCCTTCCATTTGATACCAACGCATACATAGTATAGATCTGATGCTTGCGAGTACTTTGGATGAGTACTCACAGTAACTTTGCTACCCCTTTTCCCCCTTCTTTCTTCTTTCCGGTTGATGCAACCAGATGGTGGATCCTTGGAGCCAGATGCCACCGCCGATGGACGCTACTACATGAAGGCCGCCGACGTCCAAGAGTAGTTAGGAGGTCCCAGGTAGGAGGCCTTGCCTTTTCGATCGTGTTGCTTTTTGTGCTAGCCTTCTTAAGGCAGTCTTGTTTAACTTATGTCCATACTCAGATATTGTGGCTTCCGGTGACTCTTGTGTATCGAGCTATGTATTTGAGCCCTCGAGGCCCCTGGCTTGTAATATAAAGCTTGTATTATTTTGATTTGTGTCTAGAGTTGTTTTGTGATATCTTCCCGTGAGTCCCTGATCTTGGTCGTACACATTTTCGTGTATGATTGGTGTACGATTGAATCGGGGGCATGACAAGTTGGTTTCAGAGTCGACTTCTTGTAGGATCCCCCTTTCTAACTCCTTGGCTGAAGTTGAGTCTAGTCTTTGAAAAACAGATTTGCTAACATGGCTGTGTGGCTTACGGGCCCACGTCGCCATTTGGTGGTATTAGGATCTTTTACTCCTCGACTATACTCTGGGACTCTGATTATCTCTTCCTTTCAGTTTAAATGGTTTTGTTAACCCTAACTCTAGGTTCTCGTAAATACTTTCTCCCGGAGAGCCCCTCACTCCAGATGTTTGCTTGGTGCACCGGAAGATTCTGAAGATACTCTCCGAAGTTTTCTCGAGACCCTTGTGCCCTTCGCCGTTGCAATCCCTACCACCAATGATCCTTATGCGTAACTACCTACTTTGTCGTTCGTACCATCATCCCCATTTCCTCTTGATATTACAAGATGTCATGAAATACTCTCTGATGTTCTGAGAATCCTTTATGCTTACTGCCCTGCAGTCCTTGCCGCATGAATACCCCTATGGATAATTACTCACTCTTATCGAGTATCCATTCATCCCTAGTTATTCTTATGCTTCATAAGGTACTTTGTAATACAAACTGAGCTTTCGATGACCTCTGTTGCCTATTGCTCTAGGAGGGTCTTACCTGCCTACACTCTGGTTAATTCCATATGCCTAGCAGCATCCATGGATGTCCTTTGTCATTATCATCTTGAGTCTTTTGATTTGATATGTTTGTGTCACAATCATTAGTTGATCCTTATAGATTACCTTTCTGGCTCAAACGTCTTCCTGAACATGAGCTGGTTCTTAGCCAATCAGATTGCCATCGATCGTGCCCTAAGTCTATTCAACTTATCCATCCTTGGTCAGAAAGTTTGCTTCTGATCCCTTTGGAAATCATAATTCCTTTGGATTTGAACTCTGAATTAGTCAGTTGCTTCTATAATCTGACCTCCTTGCATTCTTTCTTCTTCTGGTTGAGTGCCGTTGCTCACATCAGATCCCTTGTGGACCACCAGATCCTTTGTGGATTTTATCTGACAACATATTTCATATTAAGTAACCTTGTGGTCCTTTCCTCGGATACATAATTCTTTTGGTAAATTGTATCCACCGCTCTTGTTAAGCATACTCTACTTCCAGGATTGACTTTTTTTTTACTTGTGAAGTTTGTGGTTATGTTCCTAAGATGCCGCAGTGGGTTGAGCCTACGCCTTCCCTAATCTGTGTGAACCTGAAGATTATGCGGATTATATCTATTGGCGTTTCTTTGGATAAATTTTCAATTCTACAACTTTGTCAAAGATGAGAAGTAAATGAAAAGTTGTGCATTAGAGAAGTCGGAGTCGACCTTGAGCCTTGTGTTCATGCCCATGGACCCGATGTGGAGCTTAACATGGAAGCTTCTTGTTATAATAATAGCCCCCTTGCGATAAGTTCATCTTGTATCCATGTTTGCTCCTTTGCAATCGGGGTTCCGACCATATTGTTCTTGTTTGATCCATTTATCGGACAAGTTAAAGTACTTGTCTTCTTCAGATCGTTTCACCTGTTCAACCTCTACATTGATATACCTTCGGGTATTATCCTCTAGTATCTCGAGAATATCACGGAACTACATAAGTTCTTATGAGTTCTTGATCAACTATTATTTCTCGCTGATTCAAAATTTTCACTGGTTCGGAGTTGTTAGACACTCGAGAATACAGATAATAGTCTACACTTTCCTTTCCATTGTTTTGTTTAATCTTGCTTGTAACCTATCTTATCTGAGCAGTGATAGTTCCCTGCTTATGTAAACACCGGTGTACAACTCTGTCTGTAAGGCCTTGTTACTATTGCTGATGACATTCCAGTAGCCACCGATGGACGAGAACTTTGCCTATTGGTCCGCCTCGTCTTAACGAGCAGGAAAATGGTTCTTTTCGTCCCTCACCCTTGGTACCAGCATTGTTGCCGACATAACTGACAGGCTATCCTCTGACCTGCCTTGCTATCATGACCGTACAAAATGTTAGCACCCTTCCTGCTTTTAACCCACATGCTGGGACCATAACCCATAGTTCCACAAGATCGAAACCTGACTCTCCTTTACAACCTTGACTCCAAAATATTCTTTGCACTTGGCTTCCTATGTAAATCACGAGCCCCCATCCTAGTGATCTATTATGGTATCAGAGACAATACTTATTCTCGACGCTTTGAACCCCTTTTAACCCTCTGTTTCAGACATCGAACGATTGCCTACCCGGTAGAAGCTTCTTATTGCTCCTCCTTACCTTGCTCTCGATGACTTTCTTGAATTTTAACTCGAGAGATGCCTCTATGCCACATTCGTCGAGATAGACACATGTACATATCTTGTGTTGCGTTTCGTCCTTTTTGAGTCTTTCCGCCTTACTCTACCCCTTAAATCTCAGGACGAGATTTCTTGTAGTGGAGGAGAATTGTGACGCCCGGATAATTAAGCTACAGTAATCCTCAGCTAATCTTGCCACGTCACCACGATTACTGTTAGTAATCCTCGCTTGATCCAAATCTTAGTTCAAACTCAAATTAGAAATCGAGTTTAAATTCCAAATTCAAACTTTGTCAAAATGAAACTAAAATGTTGATCATGTGACAAGTATGCACTTCTTAATATTGGTGGTGAACCACCATTTTAGCAGAGTGATTTAATGCCCTAATATATTTAAAGCATATATTTCAAAAAATTAAAAAAAGGACAAAATCCCCCCCCCCCCTCAACTGGGCCGACTAGCCCAGCTGGCCACCGCGCCCCCTTGGGCCTCAACCCACCAGGCCGCCCACCAGGCCGGCCCACCCCGTGCCTACACCTACCCCTTCCCCGTGACCTAGCACCCAAAAATATCTCCCCACGCTCCACCACTCCCCCCAT